>NC_051216.1:48496798-48531798 GCF_015220715.1 Pygocentrus nattereri
CAGACTGAACTCACCCGAGCATGTGCAGGTCTGGTTGAAGAACTTGGTCGGCCAGCGTTCCCGGTCGTCCACGTTCCTCAGGCTGTACGGCCCACCCCAGGGCTTGGTGTCCACTCGGACGTTGCTGCAGGTCCCGCGGCCGGATAGAACTCCGCACACGTCGGCCGGGTTCGATCCCAGTGGAGGGCAGCAACGTTTGGACTGGATGCTCTCCACTGTGCAGCATGCCCGGGGAAACTGAGCTCGGGCTTGTTGGGTCCAGCCCAGAAACAACAGCATGCACAACACTCTCACCTCCATCTCAGGGTCCAACTCGGGAGTCACTCCGGCAGGGATTCGCTCCCTCACCACCACCGAATAAGTGCAGGATTGGATGTTTTTAAGGATTGGCCACAGTCCTCAGTGAGCATTTAATGGAGGGCTGGAGAGAATGAGGGCTCTGTTTGAGCTGGTTTCACAGATGATGCCCCCCCCCCAAGCCACCCCCCCACATTTTTAGACTCTTACCCTGCTGTGCCGGGAGGATTAGGGCTCCGGTCTCGTGGTAATCACCTGACTCATGAGAACTATGTGCTGTACTCATGGCAGCGGAGGGTCTGAAGAGGAAGCTCACCCTGTGCACAACCAGCACTACAGAGCACTCACATGGAGAACGTACCAAAATTCCTGAAAACTTATGAAATGCTAATAAAAACAGAAAACAGTTGTTGGAAAATTCAGCTTGACCTCGAGGAAACTGAAAACAGTACAGAAACTGGATATTTGATGTTACATTTTATGAGCTTAATTGCTTTTCTGTGAATATATCCTCATTCAATCATCAACTTGATATTCCAAAAAAAATTGAGACAGGAGCAAGTTAACTGTGTTACACCACCTTTCCTTTTAACAGCACTCCGGGAATGTTTGGGGACTGAACACACCTGTTGTCAAAGTCTTCTGTCATTTACATCTTCAGCTGCTCAACTGTCTCTACAGGGCCTTCACTGTTGCACTTTGCACTTCATAAGGCAACACGCGTTTTCAGTGGAAGGCAGGCCTGGACTGCAGACACACCGCGCTGTTGTAACGTGCAGAATTTGGCGCAACATTGTCAAGTGAAAAGCATGGACATCATCTCCAAGACGGCACTTCTCACTCCAAAATATGTCTCAGTCTTTCTGTGTTGATGTCTTCAGAGATGTGCAACCCCGTATTCCATGACAGGCCCTGGCTCATGAACCTTGCACTGGTAACGATCTGGATGGTCCTTTACTTCTCTGGCCCAGAGAACACACACAAAGTTCATTTTCTTCTATAAACTATAGGAAAAAGTGACCCATCAGACATAATACATGTTTCCACTGAGCATCAGTCCATTTCAGAGGAGCTTAAGCCCAGAAAAGTTGGCGGCGTTTCTACATGTGGCTTCTATTGTGCATTAGTAGTGTTTGCAGATGCGCCATTGAACTGCGTTCTCCTGAGCCCGTGCGGTGAGAAGCATGCCAGTTTTTAATGAAGTGCCACTTCAAAGGCCATCAAAGGCGTCATGGCGTTCCGTTGTTTTTCAGCTTTGCCCACACAGATTTCTCTGAATCCGTGAATCTTTTGATTATATTTTTCACTCTAGAGGATGAACTAAAAAAATCCAATCCAAATACCTAGAATAAAATCCATTGAGGAACACAAAACACAAAGTTATTGTCTTGTCTTTATACACACACACACACACACACACACACACACACACACACATATATATATATATATACAGTTTATATATATAAAACCTCAGGTTTGTACATTTTGACTCAGAAACACTCAAAATAACAGTTTTACTATTTAAGACCAATGGTCTAGAACATAACTGTTAAAATGAGCCGATTACTGATGAACAGAACTCTTAGTGTGGCTCAGTTCTGCTTTACTGGGTGGCATTGAGAGAAATGTACCTGTGTGCAGCATACAGCTTTCTAGGAAAATAACCCAGACAGATTTCAAAGGTTACGGGGAAAGTGGATCATATCTTCCTTTTCATGTTCATTGTAAAGTATAACTTTAGGTTGGCCATATTTTGAGCCCCTGAGCAGGGGTGAGAGGGTCTCTGAAACATACAGAACATCACTTGATGCTCTCCTGCCCATTTCTCTGTAAACCTGTGTCATGAGATCATATACAGACAGAGGGAGCACACTTCAAGTCACATTCCTCTGACCCACAGATGGACGTCAGCGGAGATCGAATCAGCAGAACGCTCTTGGCATGAATGCCTGGAGGCTCTAAGGGAGAGAACACTCAGCTCTAATCTGCTCTAGACGAACGTTCTGGGTGTTAAAACAACAAACCTGCTGTCGCTAACAGCTTTTACAGAATTATAAATATATGTTTACAAAAAACTCAATTACTGAACAATTATGAGTGGTAATTTGGGCAGGTTCCGCTGTTCTATGACCAGTTTTTATTTATTTATTTATTTATTTATTTATTTGAAGAACAAGAAGAATGAACAATATACCTGTTAAAAGTATTCAAAAAATTAGAAAATAAAAAAGTCATTATTGCTATTGCTGTTATTAATAAGAAGGTACTGGTGAAAAATTTTTTTTGGCATTTTTTGACATCTTCACATTTTCTCCTGCTTAAACGTATAAATAAATAAATAAATAAATAAATAAATAAATAAATAAATAAATAAAAATGTACAAGCATACTTGCCTCCACAGTATGTATTTGTGTATATACAGGTAATCATGTAATCATGTAAATGGCATCAAACCATAAAGTTCATTAATAGTCAGATTAAACGCCGAAGACTGTCTTTAAATATAAAAGTATATTTAGATATTGTCTGATTTAATTAGCATGACTGACCTTTCAGTTCATTAGTTAAGGGCCTAACTGACCTTTTCTAAGGTGCAGGAGTGAACAGGTGAGAGGACACAGTTATTATAAATGCAGGCAGCGCAGGTGAGAGACAGTCAGCCCTGAATGTAAAGCAGCAGCGGAAGACGAAGAAAAGCAGAGTTAAGAAAAGGTCCGTTATTGTAAGTGTGGACAGTTTAAAGGTTACTGTTATTAAGGCCACTTCATGTCAGACTGAAATGTGAACGAACCACAGAGATGATTTTTATTAAACAGACAGTTTATATAATAAACATACCAGCAGAATGGCTAAATAAGCATATTTCAAATGTCTGAGGGGCCACCAGTCACATTTGCATGCAGCTGTTAATATTCTGACTAACGGCTCAATCGGAATAGAATACGTCCACATAAACGCCGCAGTCGGAATAGTCTAGTCTGATTGAGGCCGTTTAGACTACAGTTTCTATCCGATTGAACGAGGTGGGTAATCCTGTAAATAATTATAATTAAATAGAAGGATAATATCCGTGTAAACGCCTGTATCCGATTACATGCCCTATCGGAAAGTTTAAGTCTGTTCTGCGCATGTGTCTTTACGTCATAGTGAAAGTTTATACCGTTCAACGTGGCGGAGGAGAAAATTGGTCTGCAGAGGAGACGAAGTTCATACTTCAAACTTTAAAAGACAGCCAGCAGGATGGACGACTAACGCTGTCCATGATGAGCTGTTCAGACGAGGATACGAGCAAATGAATGACGAACTATAAAGCAAATAAAGCAAAAAGGCTCTAATGCAGAGAACACTCAGCTCTCATCTGCTCTAGACGAACATTCTGAAAACCCACCGGACTTACATGATGCTCGTTGTCATGGTTACGTGAACAGTAAGGGGTTTTGGATCTGATTACTTGTAGACTTGAAGATTTTCATCAGCTTGTTGAGTATCTTCGCATTGTGGAAATCAACACTTCAGTCTTAATCTAGGATCAAAATGAATTCAATTTGCATGTGAACACGCAGGTGGTGCTGATAGAAAGAGCGACAAAATCAGAGCCAGAAAAACTGAGCATGACAGCAGCTCAGAGACGGCTAAGAGCTACACACCAATTTCGGCTTTCACTCTGACACCAGTCACTCGGCTCTGTGCTCTCAGATATCCTGTAAAACACGTGTCGTTTTAGCACCAGTTAGCTGGAACCGAACCTGGGCTGTGGTGTGTCGCACATCTGGCCAGCTGTCTACACTGTTGTTAGCTTAGCCAAAATGCTACAGTCCCAAACACCACAGAACAGGTTTGATTTCACTATAAACAGTGTCAAGTGGGGTTTGGGAGGCTGGAGGATCCACAGCCACCCATGACCAGTCACTGGCCCTGCCAGTGGCTCTCCGATGGACTGTGCCCTTCTAATCCCATCCTGCTCCTACTTTCACTTTTACATTCATTCTCATTTGGTGTGGGAAAACTTTTTTTGGTTGGCACCCCTAATTACAAAGCCAGTCACTCGACTCTGCACTCTCAGATATCTTCTAAACAAGAGTCCTTTAAGCATCACTGCCGAAACCAAGACACACGTTATTTGGTTTGTTTGGCTGGTGAACTAAGCATTACTATCATTAGATTAGCTAAAACTTCACATTCTCAAACACCACAGAACAGGTTTGACTTCAGCCTTCTGTCAATTCATCACCAGCCACTCGACTTCTGCTCTCTCAGACATTAGTTTCCATCTAAACGTCTCAGCAGGTCACTAATCAGAATCAAGCCTCTAATGTGGTGTATGGCACTGCTTGGGTGTGTAGCCTTCTTGCTAAGCTATCATTAAGTTAATTGAATTAATTCAGGATAATTGAACTTCTCTTTTCACTTGTTTCCTATTTTAAGATAATGCAGGACAGGAGGGCAAAGAAAGAGCCATTAACGCTTTTACATCACTTATGACACTTAAGCAGCGTTTATCAGGACCTTTTACAGAGTGAAACTGCCTGATCTGAACTCTGCATCAGCTTCAGCATCACCACACGGTGGAGCCAGAGAGCCGCCTCAGCTCCTCCAGTACAGTGCAGAGGAACAGGCTGATCTGAGATCACATGGGCTTCAAGCACCTCCCGCAGTAATGTGATGGAACTGCAGCTTGAATGTGAGGATCTGTACAGCAGTGATGGGAGAAAAGCAGTCAGAGGGGTTCTACTGGTTTTCAATACTGGTGTTAACAGCACCGTCTTCAGGGCTATTCCGTTACTTTATTCGCTGAAGTGAAGGCTGTTGATGAGCCCTTAGAGGGGTGAGGAAGTGAGTGAACACTTGTGTCGACTTAAGTGGCAGAATTTGCCCAAAAATCATTGCAAACGGACATTTTTCTCTTTTCAAACCCCAAAATAATAGTGGACAAAGCTGTTTGCTATAAACTTCTCTAAGCCGCTTAACATTTCAAAACCATAACATTTGATTGGATGCAATGGCAACAACAACAACAAAAAGAAAGGCAATGCAACAAGTTCAAAACTCTCAGGTCAACAGTGTTGTATGCGACATCAAAGGGCGAACCCTGCATGCTACAGATTTCCGTTCACTTTTTTCCCAGAAAGCTAGTGTTTTGCTTTTTCAATAAGGGCTCCGTTGCGATCAAGTCCCTTACACAAGCTATTTGGAGACTTTGTTAATGACGAATACAACACTGAAAGTTTTATGTGGTTATTTATGCATTTTTCATGTTGAAATGTTTCAGGGTTGTTAGGCGTCCACTGACACCTTGGGTGGAGTCTGTCAATCAATCAGAGGCTGCATTCCTGACTTGTTGACCAGATAGAGGCTGTGTTCTTAACTCGTCAACCAATTAGAGGCTGCGTCCTGACTGATCGACCAATTAGAGGCTGTCTTCCTGATTCGTCGGCCAGTAAAAGGTTGTGTTAATTAGAGGCCTCAATTAGAGGCCGTATTCCTGACTTACTGACCAATCAGAAGCTGTGTTCCTGACTTGTTGAACAGTCAGAGGCTGTGTTCCTCACTTGTTGACCAGTCAGAGGCTGTGTTCCTCACTTGTTGACCATTTAGAGGCTGTGTTCCTGACTTGTTGACCAATTAGAAGCTATGTTCCTCACTTGTTGACCAGACAGAGGCTGTGTTCCTGGCTTGTTGACCAGTCAGAGGCTGTGTTCCTCACTTGTTGACCAATTAGAAGCTGTGTTCCTGACTTGTTGACCAGTCAGAGGCTGTGTTCCTGGCTTGTTGACCAGTCAGAGGCTGTGTTACTGGCTTGTTGACCAGTCAGAGGCTGTGTTCCTGGCTTGTTGAACAGTCAGAGGCTGTGTTTCTCACTTGTTGACCAGTCAGAGGCTGTGTTCCTGGCTTGTTAACCAGTCAGAGGCTGTGATCCTCACTTGTTGACCTTTCAGAGGCTGTGTTCCTGACTTACTGACCAATCAGAGGCTGTGTTCCTGACTTACTGACCAATCAGAGGCTCTGTTCTTGACTTACTGACCAATCAGAGGCTGTGTTCTTGACTTACTGACCAATCAGAGGCTGTGTTATTGACTTGTTGACCAATCAGAGGCTGTGTTATTGACTTGTCACCGGAACATTACTATTGAAGTGTGAAGGTAAGTGTGTAGCATGCAGATAATCTTTATTATTTTATGTATGACATGTGTCTTTTAATGTTGCATATGACGTCATCAACCTGAGATTAAAGCCAGACAATCAGTTACTCACACATGTAATGCATGTCCTGCTCAAAATTCCATGGGTGGCTGATTATCTGACCGAGGCTGACCTGCCGAGGGCATGTGCGTTCTGTTTTAACAGTCTACTCCTCACTGTCCTCTCCGCCCCTTTCTATGGCCACTTGGGTAACATAGGTATAACATCAAGTGGTCAGTTGAAGGGTTGAAGTTGAACCCCAGTTGACTTGATCATTCTAGCTTTACCAACCTCAAAACTGAGGATTCACAAACCTCTAGTGGTTAAATAGGTGAACTACATCAACACTTTACTGTAGGACCTCTAGACCAGACCAGTCCAGACCACAGAGTCTGTTTCGGCTCCTAACATGACCAGCGATGGCTTACTATGATAGGAAAGGGCTTCCCTGACATACAATCACAGAACATAAACATTAAATAAAGCCACAGATGGTTGTTTCTGCATGATGTGTAGGTGTGAGCAATTTTTAAAACAGCGTTAAAGCAAAAATAAACATGCAGGCAACAAAGTCATAAGAGTCGGGAAACATGCAAGCATATCTGGTTTAATAGCAACTAAATTCTTCTAATAAAATTCTTGACTAACTTATAAAAGTGTACAGAACTCTTGAACTAAAAGAGTGAGCTTCAACCAGCTGAGCTCCAGGACAGAGACGGGTCTTGATGCTTGCCTTCCATGCATCTTGAAGGATGGTGGCTCCAGCTGAGCTGTACTCGAAGCTTGATAGGCTTGAGGTACGGATCGAGTTTTGACCATCACCATCAGGCAGGTTTGGTCCAGGCAACAGGGCTTTGAATATGATGTGGTTACAGTAGTCCAGTCTTGACGTGACCAAAGACTTTACAAGAAGTACCATTTCTAGAGACAGAAGGTTGAATGTGTAGATGCTGAATGATTAAGTGTCTGTATGTTTTACCCAAAAGTCTAGACCTCAACTGAAGAGCAAGCCTAAGACTTCCCATCGGTTTGGGTTTGTGTTTGGGCCTGCATTACTCCGCCCAGCATAGCTCCACCATTCATCTGCCCGGCTTTCGTCCCTTTGTGAAATTCCAATTTAAGACTCATTTATTTGCGCCCTGAGACTCAGCAGCGAATGCTCGTAATGCATGTCATTTAAGTGCCATTAATTACTCAGTGTCTAATTGCACAGGCGCAGAGCGGCCTTCGTATTGGGTCCCTGCTTTTGTCCAAACACAAAGGACCATGGCCCAGCAAAGAGCACTTAATGCCGGCTCCTGTGGAATTGCTATTGTTTTAGTTTTAGAAGGAAAAAATAAACATATTAATGCAATTTCGTCTGCTGAATTGGAAGCTGTGGAGTGCGTTCAGGCTTTGAAGTAGCAACAATGAGTGAACCCTCAGTAATAGCATTTCAAAGGGTCCACGGATGAAGGTGATGCTGAATTTACGCGACACTGTTTTCGTTGTTATGGAGATGTGGAAATGCGTAGGGTTGGCTAATGGAGGTCTGGACGCACCGCTTTACGGACCGTAATGTGTTGGCTGAGGGGGCACAGCTCTTTTCACATTGTAATTGAGAAGAGCTTCATCTTCATTTAAAGAGCACCACAGATTTAAAAACACAATGGAATAAATGAGGAGAGGATGCCGGTCATCTGACTGCAGCTCCCTGATTCAGAATCCCTTGCTAACCGACTGAATGACGTGATATCAGTGCTGTCCATTTTTTAAGGTGCTGCAAGGAAATAAGAACCTCAGGAAAACCTCAGGCTCTGAAACTGCAACAGGAAATTCTGTGACCTTCTATAGCAGATGTTTTTGCATGGAGTAAGGCGTGGGAACAAGATAATTAAGTTGTGGCCACGACTTAGTAAGGCATGAGAACGAGATCATGCCTTATTAAGATTTCTACAGTTAGCTCCGGCCACGCGAGCTGATTGGTTGAGAGGCGTTCTATCTGTGCTGTTATTTCACGATAACATCACAAATATTGCATCACTCTGCTGAGACGACATTGCTAAGCAACGACTCTGACAGCTGTAGGAGACGCTCGAGCCATTTGAATGTTTTTACTTCTGACTTTGCCGCAAACAGGAAACGGACACTGTTAAGACCACATCTGACCGACAGCCGATTTGGTCCGACTCTGAAGACGAGACTGAAGATTGTATTTTAATTTTTTTGTAATTTTTTTCCTTCTCATGTAAAATTACCATTTTGGTATTTACGAGATTTTCTTCTCACAGCAGTGACATCGACATACAAAAACGGCAACGTTAAGGTCAACAAGAATTTGCAAATCACTGCTGTGTGTTTTCACTGACATTTTTCCTCCTGTCCCAGTGGAACTGGGTTTATAGATTACAAGTTATTGGTCGCTGTAACTTCTGGATATAAAGTTGAATTTTTGAACTGTGGAACAAAAGTTACCAGAACTGTGTTGTGGCATTAAACCTTCCTCAACCGCACCGAACATATGACGGCCCAGGAAATCAGATATACTCAAACAGGAGCTCTAGAGGGCAGCATTGTGCTTCATGACCCTGATTTGGGTTCAGCTCTTGGTGGTCCTTGCCTGGTGACATATACGAGCACAAACACGCCTCTTCAGTTTAGGGATCAGTGGTTTAGATGGTGTGGAGCGTAGTTCTCATCTCATCTCATCTCAGATTGTTTGCTGATTTACAGACAGTCAAACGTAGAAGATAAACTGCTTTGGAAAAGTGAATCTTTGCTAGAAGACCAGTATTATCATATTTAGTCCTGCTAATAATCTGACTGTAGATCACGAAGCACTTCAGGTAGGTTATATTTTCCATGATATTTTATGACAGTTTACCTCATGTTCGGATAAATTATCACTAAAATTGAACCTCATACAGATGCTCCCAGTATCCGCTCAATACGTTTCGGTAGGTGCTGATGGGCCTAATCTCTGCCATGTACCATTAGAGATGGAAATTAAGGGTGCAGAAACGGCCCGAGGCTCTTTTGCATTAGTGCGCATTAACTCGGCTCTGAGGAGGGTAAGACTCTAGTGTGTTATCGTTAGAGTTCTTTGCAGAACCTCCGTGGAACACGCCACTGCTCCGACCTCAATAGATGGCAAGGCCGCTTCGGCGTGAGAGCGGCTTTCCTGGACAGCGTGAGGCCTGCTTTTCCTGACGGAGAGGCCTGACTGCCGCAATTCCTCATACCACCCGAAGAGAAGCGGAAAAAAATGCAAAGAATATTAGCTGAGCTGCTCTCCACGGCGATTCCCGCCCACTTCTCTGGCAGCTTAGCGATTTACATTTTAGCATAATGCCAAGCACAGAGGAGGCACGAGGCGAGGCTGATAAGTTACAAAGTGCTCCGGGGGTAAACCTTGTAAGAGAGGTTTTGGAGCTATTTACAGTGCTTCAGAAACCCTTCAAAGATGCGTCGCTCCAGGACCAGATTGTTGGCGGCGGCGGCGCATGCCTCGCACACAAAGCACAGCACAATGATCGTCGAGTATTCATGGCAAGAATGACCAGACGGCGCTAATTCGAGCGCGCTCATCCCATCAGACGCCACTGAGCCACGGCGAGGAGCGAGGAGTCGCGGTCCGAGGGCCTTTAGAACCGGGGTTATGGTCAAAGGCATCAGAAGAAGCGCGTGAGAGGGTGGAAACGTTGGGAGAGCGAGAAAAGAAGAGAAGAGGCTTAAATGATTTCTAGGATGCAATTTAATTTTCAATGTGAGACTATTAAATTTCCGAGGCACATTCTCTGTCCAGATATGTTTTCGATTGTGCAATCCTCACGGCAGCGCGCTGTCGAAATGCAAAAAAATCCCCACAATGGAGGTGAGAGGAGCGAAGGCCCTTTTTTCCCAGCAAGCCCCCCCCACCTCTCTCTTATCGAAATTGCTTTCTGTAGAGTTGTTCCATTTGAAATGCATTTAATTGCAAATAAAAAAGAAGGGGGAAGGAGAGAAAGGCGACAAACATGTGGCGCTAAAGCCTTTTCTCATCTGTCGGGGAAGAGAGCGCGAGAGAGAATATTCAAATGCAGAGGGACCAGACAATAAGACGGAGTGGCCGTGCTTTGAATAGGCCTCTCTCTCTCTCTCTCTCTCTCTCTCTCTCTCACTCCCTCTCTCTCTGTGTCTCTCTCTCTCTCTCTGTATCTCTCTCTCTCTCTCTCTCTCTCACTCCCTCTCTCTCTCTCTCTCTCTCTCTCTCCTCTCTCTCTCTCTCTCTCTCTCTCTCCTCTCTCTCTCTCTCTCTCTCTCTCTCTCTCTCTTCTCTCTCTCTCTCTCTCTCTCTCTGTATCTCTCTCTCTCTCTCTCTCTCTCTCTGTATCTCTCTCTCTCTCTCCTCTCTCTCTCTCTCTCTCTCTCTCTCTCCTCTCTCTCTCTCTCTCTCTCTCTCCTCTCTCTCTCTCTCTCTCTCTCTCTGTATCTCTCTCTCTCTCTCTCTCTCTCTGTATCTCTCTCTCTCTCTCCTCTCTCTCTCTCTCTCTCTCTCTCTCTCCTCTCTCTCTCTCTCTCTCTCTCTCTCCTCTCTCTCTCTCTCTCTCCCTCTCTCTCTGTATCTCTCTCTCTCTCTCTCTCTCTCTCCTCTCTCTCTCTCTCTCTCTCTCTCTCTCTCTCTCTGTATCTCTCTATCTGTTCAGCAGCTCCACCTCAAGGCTGCCCACTGGTAACAACACTTGTTCCTTCACAGGGATCAGCTGACATTTAAGGTCGCATCTGTAATCAATGTTCTCGATGTAAAGGATAAATCGGCTGAGTGTCCGTCCGCCTGACTTGAACCTGTCAGCGTTTCAAAAAGCCCAGGACACACACCCTGATTCCCTGTGCATTGTGGGACGGAGTGACGGGTGGATTAGCCCCATAAATATCCTTTTTTGATACCCATCAAAAAAGTTTTGTTACCCACTTCTATGACCTACGAATAGCTCAGCCAGTTTGCATCGGAGTCTCAGTGGTTACTGAATAATAAGCATGTAATAAGCTTATGGGGTTAAAGGGCAGATCTGATGCTTTCTGTGTCCCGCCAACACACTTACCCACACATACCCACACACACACACCCACACACACACACACACACACGGAGAGAAGGAGGTGAGAAGTTGAGGGACGGCGGCGGTGAAGCGCAACCCTTCAAAACTTTCAAATTCTGCTGGGAATTCTATTTTTCCCCCCGACAAAGATTTATACATATTTATACAAGCTCCAGCCGCTGATAAGGGAGGAAAAGAGAGAGGGAGGGAGGGAGAGAGAGAGAGAGAGGGAGAGAGAGAGAGAGAGAGAGAGAGAGAGACAGAGAGAGAGAGACAGAGAGACAGAGAGAGAGAGAGAGAGAGAGAGAGAGAGAGAGAGAGAGAGAGAGAGAGAGAGAGAGAGAGAAAGGGGGAGAGACAAAGAGAGAGAGAGAGAGAGAGAGAGAGAGAGAGAGAGAGAGAGAGAGAGACAGAGAGAGAGAGACAGAGACAGAGACAGAGAGACAGAGAGAGAGAGAGAGAGAGAGAGAGAGAGAGAGAGAGACAGAGAGAGAGAGAGAGAGAGGGGGGAAAATCTTGGAATTGCCGAGGTAAACTTTATGTAAATGCCATAAAGTAATAGACTTGTAGTGCAAATCACACCATTTTATCTTTAATTTTGCTTCACCCCCCCCACCCAAAACTCCCTCCATCCATCTCTATACCCCTCTCCTCCCCCACCTCCCCCCACTACACACACACACGAGAATGCACACACACACACACACACACACCCGCCCCCTTCCATCCTCTTTCCGTAGGCTTAAAGGTGCATCAGAGATATGCATTTAAGCATATTCAGAACACGGGGCGTGAAATTAAATGTGTGGCAGAGTGGGAAAAATATACAGGCGCCGAAGATGCCTTTAAAAATAGTCATTTATGCAGATGGGGGGGGGGGGGGGGGTGCGAAGGAGGGGTGTTGGGTGGGGGGGGAAATCATTTGCGACGGGATGACCCCTCTCGGCGAGCGCCCTCTCCCCCTCACTGTTCTCGCCCTAATCTCCCGCTGTATCTTCATTTTTCATTGAACTCGGCCGGCTTGCCGCTAAGCGGCCTTGTAGATAAGGCGCAGCGCTAAAGGAGACGACTGAAGGTGCTCAGTGGGCCCGTTTCTATTGCACTTTCACCCGAGGCAATGGGCAGAATTTAACGGATTCCTTCCAACATATGTTTTTGCCAGATAAGTAAACAGTGTGTGTCGGGAATGAAGGGGGTGGGGGGTTGGCGGGGAGGAGAGGAGGGGGGGAGAGAGAGAGAGAGTGTGTGAGAGAGAGAGAGAGAGAGAGAGAGAGAGAGAGAGAGAGAGAGAGAGAGAGAGTGTGAGAGAGAAAGAGAGAAAAAGTGAGAGAGGGAGGGAAAAAGCATTTGCAATTTAATGACATTACAGCTCCCAGCTTAGCCCCTCCGCGCTGCCAGCCGGTGAGCGGCGGAAAGGAGAGCGCCGGAGAATGGAACGGGGTGTCATCAGTGCTCCTCTCTCCCCCTCTCTCTCTCTCCCCCTCTCTCTCTCTCTCTCTCTCTCTCTCTCTCACTTAGTCTCTCGCTCACTCTCCTCTCTCCTCCTGCAAGAGGCCCTTGTTCATGCCGCCGCTTCCTTCCTTTCCCTCTGTCCCGGTCCTTTTCTGCGCTTTGTCCAGCGGTCTGTTCTCCAGCCGCCAGGTCTCTCCACATTGCACCGACTCTCCTTATCCATGTTTCCTTTCCTTCCAGTGCGCTTCGTTCCCCTTTTCCTTCCGTGACCGGCCTCAGTGAAGCCGTCTGAGCGCGGTCTGAACGGCGGGCGTTCAGCGGCAGTGAAGGCCTGTTGGGTAACATGCGGGACAGAGTCAGGCTGAGTAACAGAGCCAGCCCCCAGCCGCGCTCTCCCGCGCTCTCCCGCGCTCTCCCGCTCCCGCTCCCTCTCCAGCTGCCTTATTATGGCAGACTAATTGTGCAGGAAAGCAGATTACAGAAGTGTTAGCATGTAACTCCTTGACCGCGCGCTAATGTGATGACAAGTTTCCCTCTTTTTTCCCTCCGAGGGGGCGGGGGCGCTGCGAGAGATCCTCCGAGCCGCAGCCTCTTGCCAGGGCGCTCTCTCTCCCTCTCCCTCTCCCCTCTCCCGCTCGCTGGCACGGCGCTGTAATCTGCCTTCGGTATTAACTCCGCAAACCGGGTTGTTTGAGTGCGGATCAATCTTTCGCTCATTATTGCCACGAGAAAGCCGCTCGGCGCGGGTTGATCTCTCATTAAGCATGCTAAGGAGACACGTTGGCAGGCGCCCGCTTTGTGCCAGTGGATACACAGCGGCCCCCAGGGGCCCGGGGGGTCTGCACAGGCAGCGGCACGGAGGAGGGACGGGATGGGGTATTTAGGTCAGGAGTTTACGCCAAAAACAGGAATTTCAGGTCTCGCTTTAAAGGAGACAAACCTCCCCTCTGAAGACACCCCCCCCACCCCGCACCCCCCACCTCGGTGACACTGGGAGTGTGTGTGTGTTACATAAACCCTCCAGCAGCCCAACACTTCAGTCTGAAGCAGCATCGCCATATAAACCCACCTCAGAGACTCTACAGATACAGACCTGCACCCCAAACACACTCCAAACACGCCCTGACGGTGAGGTGGTACAGATACCAAACACGCCCTGACGGTGAGGTGGTACAGATACCAAACACGCTCTGACGGTGAGGTGGTACAGATACCAAACACGCTCTGACGGTGAGGTGGTACACATACCAAACACGCTCTGACGGTGAGGTGGTGCAGATTCCAAACACGCCCTGACGGTGAGGTGGTACAGATACCAAACACGCTCTGACGGTGAGGTGGTACAGATACCAAACACGCCCTGAGGGTGAGGTGGTACAGATTCCAAACACGCCCTGACGGTGAGGTGGTACAGATACCAAACACGCCCTGACAGTGAGGTGGTACAGATACCAAACAGGCCCTGACGGTGAGGTGGTACAGATACCAAACATGCCCTGACGATGAGGTGGTACAGATACCAAACACGCTCTGACGGTGAGGTGGTACAGATACCAAACACGCCCTGACGGTGAGGTGGTACAGATACCAAACATGCCCTGACGATGAGGTGGTACAGATACCAAACACGCCCTGACGGTGAGGTGGTACAGATACCAAACCTGCTCTGACGGTGAGGTGGTACAGATACCAAACATGCCCTGACGATGAGGTGGCACAGATACCAAACACACTCTTACGGTGAGGTGGTACAGATACCAAACGCCCTGACGGTGAGGTGGTACAGATACCAAACACGCTCTGACGGTGAGGTGGTACAGATACCAAACGCTCTGACGGTGAGGTGGTACAGATACCAAACACGCCCTGATGGTGAGGTGGTACAGATACCAAACACGCCCTGATGGTGAGGTGGTACAGATACCAAACACGCCCTGATGGTGAGGTGGTACAGATACCAAACACGCCCTGACGGTGAGGTGGTACAGATACCAAACACGCCCTGACGGTGAGGTGGTACAGATACCAAACACGCCCTGACGGTGAGGTGGTACAGATACCAAACACGCTCTGACGGTGAGGTGGTACATATACCAAACACGCTCTGACGGTGAGGTGGTACAGATACCAAACACGACCTCATGGTGAGGTGGTACAGATACCAAACACGCCCTGACGGTGAGGTGGTACAGATTCCAAACACGCCCTGACGGTGAGGTGGTACAGATACCAAACACGCTCTGACGGTGAGGTGGTACAGATACCAAACACGCCCTGAAGGTGAGGTGGAACAGATACGAAACACGCTCTGACGGTGAGGTGGTACAGATACCAAACACGCCCTGACGATGAAGTGGTACAGATTCCAAACACGCTCTGACGGTGAGGTGGTACAGATTCCAAACACGCTCTGACGGTGAGGTGGTACAGATACCAAACACGCCCTGATGGTGAGGTGGTACAGATACCAAACACGCCCTGACGATGAAGTGGTACAGATACCAAACACGCCCTGACGGTGAGGTGGTAAAGATACCAAACACGCTCTGACGGTGAGGTGGTACAGATACCAAACATGCCCTGACGGTGAGGTGGAACAGATACCAAACACGCCCTGATGATGAGGTGGTACAGATACCAAACACGCCCTGACGGTGAGGTGGTACAGATACCAAACTTGCCCTGACGGTGAGGTGGTACAGATTCCAAACACGCTCTGACGGTGAGGTGGTACAGATACCAAACACGCCCTGACGGTGAGGTGGTACAGATACCAAACACGCCCTGACGGTGAGGTGGAACAGATACCAAACACGCCCTGACGATGAGGTGGTACCGATACCAAACCTGCTCTGACGGTGAGGTGGTACAGATACCAAACACGCTCTGACGGTGAGGTGGTACAGATACCAAACACGCCCTGACGGTGAGGTGGTACAGATACCAAACACGCTCTGACGGTGAGGTGGTACAGATACCAAACACGCTCTGACGGTGAGGTGGTACAGATACCAAACACGCTCTGACGGTGAGGTGGTACAGATACCAAACACGCCCTGACGGTGAGGTGGTACAGATACCAAACACGCCCTGATGGTGAGGTGGTACAGATACCAAACCTGCTCTGACGGTGAGGTGGTACAGATACCAAACACGCCCTGACGGTGAGGTGGTACAGATACCAAACCTGCTCTGACGGTGAGGTGGTACAGATACCAAACACGCCCTGACGGTGAGGTGGTACAGATACCAAACACGCCCTGACGGTGAGGTGGAACAGATACCAAACACGCCCTGACGGTGAGGTGGTACCGATACCAAACACGCCCTGACGGTGACGTGGTACAGATACCAAACACGCCCTGACGGTGAGGTGGTACAGATACCAAACACGCTCTGACGGTGAGGTGGTACAGATACCAAACACGCTCTGACGGTGAGGTGGTACAGATACCAAACACGCCCTGACGGTGAGGTGGTACAGATACCAAACACGCCCTGATGGTGAGGTGGTACAGATACCAAACCTGCTCTGACGGTGAGGTGGTACAGATACCAAACACGCCCTGACGGTGAGGTGGTACAGATACCAAACCTGCTCTGACGGTGAGGTGGTACAGATACCAAACACGCCCTGACGGTGAGGTGGTACAGATACCAAACACGCCCTGACGGTGAGGTGGTACAGATACCAAACCTGCTCTGACGGTGAGGTGGTACAGATACCAAACACGCCCTGACGGTGAGGTGGTACAGATACCAAACACGCTCTGACGGTGAGGTGGTACAGATACCAAACACGCTCTGA
This sequence comes from Pygocentrus nattereri, assembly GCF_015220715.1. NCBI lineage: Eukaryota > Metazoa > Chordata > Actinopteri > Characiformes > Serrasalmidae > Pygocentrus > Pygocentrus nattereri. The sequence continues at coordinate 48,513,597 of NC_051216.1, forward strand.
CGGTGAGGTGGTACAGATACCAAACACGCCCTGACGGTGAGGTGGTACAGATACCAAACACGCCCTGACGGTGAGGTGGTACAGATACCAAACACGCTCTGACGGTGAGGTGGTACAGATACCAAACACGCCCTGACGGTGAGGTGGTACAGATACCAAACACGCCCTGACGGTGAGGTGGTACAGATACCAAACACGCCCTGACGGTGAGGTGGTACAGATACCAAACACGCTCTGACGGTGAGGTGGTACAGATACCAAACACGCCCTGACGGTGAGGTGGTACAGATACCAAACACGCTCTGACGGTGAGGTGGTACAGATACCAAACACGCCCTGACGGTGAGGTGGTACAGATACCAAACACGCTCTGACGGTGAGGTGGTACAGATACCAAACACGCCCTGACGGTGAGGTGGTACAGATACCAAACACGCTCTGACGGTGACTTGGTACAGATACCAAACACGCCCTGACGGTGAGGTGGTACAGATACCAAACACGCCCTGATGGTGAGGTGGTACAGATACCAAACCTGCTCTGACGGTGAGGTGGTACAGATACCAAACACGCCCTGATGGTGAGGTGGTACAGATACCAAACCTGCTCTGACGGTGAGGTGGTACAGATACCAAACACGCCCTGACGGTGAGGTGGTACAGATACCAAACACGCTCTGACGGTGAGGTGGTACAGATACCAAACACGCCCTGACGGTGAGGTGGTACAGATACCAAACACGCCCTGACGGTGAGGTGGTACAGATACCAAACACGCCCTGACGGTGAGGTGGTACAGATACCAAGCACAGTCAGATATTTTTAGCTGTGAACACGTGTTTGTGTCTGCGATGCTGTGAATCTGATCACAGAGTGTTTATTTTTTAAATCCTGAAAATGTTTCTCATTTTTATTTATTCCCATTTTATTCTCCTTTTCCTTTGAAATGATTTCTGTGTTCGGTGCTGCTGCTTTAGCTCTGTTGTGTAATCAGCCAACACTCTGTGTGTGTGTGTGTGTGTGTGTGTGTGTGTGTGTGTGTGTGCGTGCGCGTGTGTGCACACTACGCTGTCAACACTGATCGGAAATCAAATTACTGGAGAAAGTCGTACCTCAGCGCCGCGCTGGAGAGCGGGAGGCGTCTTTATCCGGCGTTTGCGGGGCGGGCTGAGCTGATGAATCGGGCTCAGGCAGAGTGACACCAGAATGGAGCGGACTTGACGTTAGCAGGCCGTGACATTAGCATGTGTGCACTGCCCTGTGTGCACGAGCTCGTCTCCCCGCCGCTCGTGTCGGCTGCGCTTTCACACTCGTCGCTCTGTGAGGAGCCCAAAGCGCCGCCGACGTTCTGAACGCTCTGAAAACCAGAGCAGTGGAGACGCGGCGGTTATTCAGCGGCTTTATTTAGCAGCGATCTTCTCTTAAAGATCACAAACACACTCGCTGCGGAAAACTTTCTCCCACAAACTTCCTGATTCTGCGGCTCGGAGACAGAGCCGCACGTTTCCTCTTTGTTGTTTTTGCTTATTTGCATAAGACAAATGCATTTTTTTGAGTGTATATGTCACAAAATTCGCTCCTACTTCATTGTAGTGTCATTTAAAGCATGTAAACAACTCACAGTGAGAGCTAGTCAGGCTGAAGTGCAGCCTTCACACGGCGGGGTTAGTCAAACAATGGCAGGACTGCCCCCCCCCACCCCCCAGTCAGCTTTAACACGCTGTAGGTGCAAAACAAACACTAGAAGTCTATATTTCAGCTTTACTGTGGTCATGTGTGCCGTGCTGCTTCGTGGTCTGAGATAAACGTGTCAGTGTTTGAGCTTTCCTCACTAATCCTATTCATTTTGATTCATATATTTTATGTGTTTAGGCTGGAAAGCTCATCTGCTTCAGACAATATAGAACTGCATCTATTTAACTGTGCTTTGCACCAATTGATCAGACTTTTATCTGACATTTCTTTATTATAGGAATCCACAAAACCTCCAGGATTACAATGAACACAAATAAACAAAGCCCGTTGAGTTCTGTGACTGACTGTTCCCACTCCAGTATTTACAGCTGCCATCCAGAACCAAGTGGATCTAATTAATCCTTAATTCAATGAAATCAGCTGCTTGAACAAATCCATGCACGCCTGAGAGAACAGAGGCAGGAACCAGGCCTGTGTTCTTCTAACTGTGTTCTTAGGTTCTACATATTCAGAACTTTACTAAAACACGTTCTGACTACTGCGTTTATGTTCCTGTGTATTTATTCTAATTGTGTATTTATTCTAATTGTGTATTTATTCTAATTATTCTGTTGTGGTTTTGCTGGCAAAGATAAATGACTGGCCAGATAAACAGATGTTGATCATTTTCATAGCTGTACAGTAAATATAGGTCTGGTGTTCCTGATGCAGTTCTTCTTCTAAAATTGTAAAAGTTTTGTGATTATTATAAATATAAATTGTAAAGTATCATAAAAACACTTTTAATACAAAATAGATATTCAATGCAAATACACACACACACACACACACACACACATATATATATATATATATATATATATATATATATATATATATATATATATAATTTTGGGTCATTTGTTTTCACCATTCATCATAACATTTTATACAGATATATCATAAAATATATACAAACATTTATACAAAATCGCTGCTGTTGGAGCAAAACCTCGTATCTCATTTTTGTCATTTTTCAGTTTTTGACACATTTTCAAAGTGCCTGTTGTTTTTTTATATTGTGTGTAAATTTCATGATGAATGGATGAAAAGAAACAACCAAAAATGACTTGGAAAAATTCTGGTTCCTTTGACTTCCTTCTCCTGTATCATTGTGGATATATATATATATATATATATATATATATATATATGTGTGTGTGTGTGTGTGTGTGTGTGTGTGTGTATACACATACAATATATATATTTTTTTTTCCAGGACCGTCAGGTTTGTATTTTCAGATAGAACGTGGTTTAAATGCTGCACTGAGCTCTGTGTGCTTCACTGAAAGTGTGACTGATGTGATGTGAAGCACCAGCATGTGGTGCCATATTTTGTATATGTTCATATTTTGGTATGTTTTTTATTTTATTTTTTTCTTTTGGTTTGGTTTTGTTTTTTGTTTTGTTTGTTTTCTTTTGCCGGTAGACATTACCACAACCCAGCTGACATGAATTATGATGCTGTGAGAAATTTGTGAAATTTTTCCTGAGATAAATCTATTATAATATCAGACGATATTTATTGCATTTTTAAAACAGTGTTTATAATGTTAAAAAGAACATTTATTGAAGTTCAACATGGAAATTTATTCACCCAGTAATAAAAGCATGTTTTTAACATTCTCTACTGTACTGTGGATTTCATAGGATTAGAGGAGCTGTGGGCATTTAAAAATCATACAGACGTGGTCAGCATCGTGGTCAGAGGAAAATTCGGACGCAGGCAGCACATACTAACACCTCACTACTACGACAGTGCTGAGAATGACCCACCACCCAAATAGCACCTGCTCTGTGAGGGTCCATGGGGGTCCTGACCACTGAAGAACAGGGTAACAGAGTATCAGAGAAACAGATGGACTACAGTCTGTAACTGTAGAACTACAGAGTGCAGCTATACGGTCAGTGGAGCTGATAAAGTGGACAGTGAGTGTAGAAACAAGCAGGTGGACCCAATGAAGTAGCTGGCCTTACATTCTATACAGTGTATCATTATAACATGCGATGTATTTACTGTTACTATTAAAATGACACATATTTCAGCTTTAGTTATATCAACATATCATTGATTACGTTCATGTGGGTAAGCTTTTAATAGCAGGTCGAGGACTGTGCATATAACCTGTCCAGCAGGGCTGGACTGGGAACCAAGTTCACAGCTGGACTTTTAATCTAGACCATCTCACTACAGTCACACCGGGACTAAGCCTGTCATTGTTACAGTGATTGGATGCATATTTCAAACAGTAAACATGGTTAATCTCTTAATATATAATATAATATTGAATATCTGAATAGTCCCTTTTGAGGACCCGGTTTCATCCAGATTCACCCCCCAAAAAAACTGAAACGTGGTCTCATCCGACCACACATTTCCACTGTTTTCCGGACCATCTGAGATGAGCTTGGGCCCAGAGAACTCGGCGGCATTTCTGCATAGTATGGATCTGTGGCTTTCTCCCTGCGTAGTACAGTTGTAAGGTGCTTGTCTTGAATCAGCAGCAGACTGTGTTACATGGTGACGGCTTTCCAAAATCCTCCCAAACCCATGAGGCTGTGTTTAACACAGTAGCACGACGGTTTCTCATGAGATGCTGCTTCAAAGCCTTGCCTTACAAGGACAGCGAGTTCCCCAGATTCACCGAATCTTTTCACTGTATTATGTTCTGTAGGCAATGAAAGATCCAGATTATTTGTAGTCTTCTGTTGAGAAATGCTCTTTTCCAACTGTTTCACAATTCAATATCAAAATCATGTGCCACCTGCGCCAGACTGAGCCTTTGGTGGATGCTCCATTTATTTAGTTTATTTATTCCCTAAACTTTTCACTCTTGTTTTGTCATATTTCAACTTTTTTGGCATGCATTGCAGGAAGCAAATTCAAATGTGTTTATATTTACAAGCCAAAACTTATCAGTTAGAAGAGATTCAGGAGGATTAACAAGTCACAGCTTCTTGTTTTTATTGCGTTTTACAAACAAACTTTCCATTATTGCTTTGTGTATTTTACTGATGTTGAAATGACACAGTTGAATTCAGTTCTCTGGTCTGCTCAGGTTTCTGTGGAATATCTGGACAGGGTGTGGTTCCTGTTGTGATCTGTCTTTTCCCGGATGACTCTGCAGCGCCACTCTGTAAGATGCATCTTATCATCTTGAGACAGCCTGAATTCTGTTAAAGCCCCATGTGAAGTCCTGGAGGTGAACAGTTTAGAGGTCTGATTGAGCTAAAGCCTCTGACGATCGCTCGGCTCGGCGAGAAGAAGATCCCGAGCAGATGTTGTGTTTCTCCATGCAGACCGGCTCTAATTCCTTCAGTGAATTCAGTCGGAAGGCGTCTGGATTCACCAGCAGCAGCTCACGTTTGAGCAGTCGGCCTGTAAACCTCCATTACAAAACTCTCGGCTTCTTGAGCTTTTCTAGCACATCGGTTTCCCTGTCCTGCAGCATCCAGCGCTCATGTTCATTGTTCATGAGAATGACATCAGAAGGAAAGACTCGCACATTTCCGCTCAGATGTTTCTCCTGAGAAAAGCTCAGTGATCTCAGTTTTAATAGAGAAGAAAGTCACACTGTCCTCAGATCTGAAGATGATAAGGCTCATGTTTATCTGAGCTGTACTAAAGACAGGAGCTCCACCGTTTCTCATCCAACGCTGAGAGCCTCTCAGGTTTGATCTCCCCTTGTCTCTAAATTAATATTGGCCTTTTTGATGAGCTCCAAATGCTTAATATTGCGCTGTGTTTTGGTTTCATCATATCATTTTACAAAAGGCCTTTTTCAAGAGTAACTCTACTGCAATTTCGACTGCGCTACTTATCAAAGCGATGTAGTTTGAGAGTCTAGTTTCATTTGAACCCCACGGCTTGATGGCACTGAGGTTTGGCCAGAGCTTTCCTGGTGAACTACCTGCTGTCACCATCGTGTTTATGCATCCGCTGGCTTTGGGACGGTGTCATCGCCTGGTGTGCATGTTTTCACAGTGTGCTGAGAAAGGAAAGCCGAGATTTTTCTCTTCATATTTTACCACAGTGCTGTTCTTTCACAAATACTAATGATGTTTAGACGATTCACCAGATGTATAACTCACCATGGTTACATGAGGCTGAAACTTCGCTTCCTACCACCTTATTTTTCTCCATATTGCCCGTTCCACCTTAAACGGGGCAGCAGCTGCAGTCTGGGCACGAATATAAACTGCTGCTCCATTTAAGGTGTCAAGTCCCCTCCATAGTCAGACATTCTACACCGATTTAAAGCCATTCCAGAAAATAAAGGCTTAAAAATAAAAAAGCTTTACTGTCATTATTTTTACAGCTTTTAGCTCCATCTGAATATTTTCTTTTTCTTATTGAGACAGTTTTGATATTTACAATCAATTTTCTAGCACCTTTAATAAACTGGCAGCAAAAAACAGATGGGAAGGATGAAGGTGGAGCGCATCGAATTCTGCTTATGCATAATAATAATAATTATAATAATAATAATAATAATAATAATAATAATAATAATAATAATAATACATCTTACTCTATTAATGTATGCAGGCTAAAATGTGTACTGTATATACATATTCACATGTATATTTCATATTATTGTATACATGTAATCATTAAAACTGCATAATGTTAATGTTTGTAGAGTCACAGAAAATTTCACAATTATTATTATTGCAATTTTAATTATATACATAATACCATAACATTACCAGCTTGGTCTATATAATGTGTTTTCTTAAACTGAAGACCCCTCAGCTCCTGCGCCCTCGCCAAAATCTGTGCACACCACTGCAGCGTTACCATTTCATCTGATCCCAAATGATCTCAAGTCTGACGCTGTTTCTTCTAGTGAATTCCAGGAGGAACATCTGAGAGAAGCTCTGGTGAGAATCAGACACCAGAGAGAAACACTCAACCAGTAAAATCCCCCCAGTGAGGAGGCGAATCAGAGCCATCCAAGTTCTGCAGAGAAACACTGTCACATCTCACTCTCAGATGGAGTGTGGAGTTTTTTCCTTTCTCTCTCTTCCCTCATTAAAGGTGTGACCCCCCCCCCCCACCCCCCGGCCCCCCACAATCCCCCCACAGATCCACCCTGTAATAAGCAGAGGGAGTAATCTGCTTTATTGATAGGCGCAGGGAGGCTCTCCTCGTGCCAACTGCAGGTACTTATCTGCTTTTCCGCCCCGCGCCCTGTCTTACACGAGGAGGATGGAGCGCTCAGTCGATGCTCCCCGGGGGGGCAGCGCCTCTTCAAATTCATTATTTCCTCTTTCTGATAGATATATTTTTGCCCTCCGAAGCTGTGAATTTAATGTGACGGCTGACAATCTCTGCCAGCGGTCATTTGGAGCTCGAACAAGAAAAAAGGAGGCTGGCGTGGGGCGCTTTCGGAGGCCGTGCACGTTTTTGGAGCACATGTTTTCATGACTCTCTGCATCTCTGAGAGCAGCTTGAATTACAACAATAAACAGTACATTGTGGGAGCAAATATGGTGCTAACAGAATAAAAGAGCCAAATCACTGGTGGCTGATTCGGGGGAAACAAGAATGATCTGATCATTCATTTAAAAAAATCTGTTCTCTGGTTTTTTTCATGTTTCACGGCAGAAATAAAATCTGCTATGTTCTGCTGAGGAACCTTAAATTTCAGGACAGCTTGGGTGTTTTCGATTTTACCCGCTTCACAATACAACATCCCCAGATTTGTGCTTGTGTCTGTGTTCCTGCTCTTTCGTCGTCCCTGCTGGAGACGTGAGAGTGTAATGATGCCTTTCAGACAGCAGTGGGAGCTTCATGTTTTGGATTCAGTTCTAGACTCTAAAGCCTGTTTGGTGTGGAAGGAGGGAGAGGCTGGCCTGGCTGGAGGCGGTTTAGCCCTAATTTTACAGCAGAAAACCGAGTTTTAGACCTTCACGCACACCTGAACTTCAAAAGAAGGTGGTTTAAATGTTGAACTGGTGTCCTGGTCATGTTTGCAATTTGAAGTCTGGTCATCACTTTTCATAAGCCAGCTAAATAAAATGGGAAAACTCGGTGCTGCAGTACTAACGGACGCATTTTTCTTATTATCCTTTTATTTTCTCGTAGAGGAACATTGGAAGAAATGGATGAGAGAGTTATTAAATAAAATTACTCGTTAATTCTGAAAGTTGATGATTTGAGACCATCTCAGAACTGAAATCATTCCTAACTGACGCGAAGAGCTTCTATCTCCACTTCACGTCCGCTGAGATCCACGACAGGTCTCCAGATACAGTCAGCCAGCTACAGTCAATCATGCCCTAAGTGTGTGTGTGTGTGTGTGTGTGTGTGTGTGTGTGTGTGTGTGTGTGTGTGTGTGTGTGTGTGTGTGTGTGTTCTACAGTTAAAGAGTAAAAAACACACAAACACACACGACAATGTGCAGGTTAAGTTTTAGTTCTAAACTTTAAACATTTTCTGCACAAACCTAAACAAATAAAACACTGTTTAAGCAAAATTCAGGAGTTTATTGAGTTTATTAAAGTTCAGAGTGAAGAAAAGTCACAAGTCACTCCAGAGGGAACCAAATACTGAGACTAAGCACCGAACAGCAGCAAACACAGAATAAACCACGAATACAGTCCCAACATCACAAACACTGAACCTGACAAACACACAAACCACCGCTCAGGCCTCAACTGAACACTGGAACGTTCTCCAGAGACTAATGAATCGTTCTCCAGAGACTAATGAATCGTTCTCCAGAGACTAATGAATCGTTCTCCAGAGACTAATGAATCATTCTCCAGAGACTAATGAAATGTTCTCCAGGGACTAATGAATCATTCTCCAGAGACTAATGAAATGTTCTCCAGAGACTAATGAATCATTCTCCAGAGACTAATGAAATGTTCTCCAGGGACTAATGAATCATTCTCCAGAGACTAATGAAATGTTCTCCAGAGACTAATGAATCGTTCTCCAGAGACTAATGAATCGTTCTCCAGAGACTAATGAATCGTTCTCCAGAGACTAATGAAATGTTCTCCAGAGACTAAAGAATCGTTCTCCAGAGACTAATGAATCATTCTCCAGAGACTAATGAAATGTTCTCCAGAGACTAATGAATCGTTCTCCAGAGACTAAAGAATCGTTCTCCAGAGACTAATGAATCGTTCTCCAGAGACTAATGAATCGTTCTCCAGAGACTAATGAAGCGTTCTCCAGAGACTAATGAATCGTTCTCCAGAGACTAATGAATCGTTCTCCAGAGACTAATGAATCGTTCTCCAGAGACTAATGAAGCGTTCTCCAGAGACTAATGAAGCGTTCTCCAGAGACTAATGAATCGTTCTCCAGAGACTAATGAAATGTTCTCCAGAGACTAATGAATCGTCCTCCAGAGACTAATGAAATGTTCTCCAGAGACTAATGAATCGTTCTCCAGAGACTAATGAAGCGTTCTCCAGAGACTAATGAATCGTTCTCCAGAGACTAATGAAATGTTCTCCAGAGACTAATGAAATGTTCTCCAGAGACTAATGAAGTGTTGAATTATATAGATAGTACTGATCGGCCAATCAGAGCATGCACAGAGAATCCTACCAGTCCTTCTCTGGGAAAAGCAATTCAGCATTCACCAGAGATTAGTACAGACTAATAAAACATGTTGCAGAGAGTGTAAAGTGTATGTACAATGTATAGTTTATGGAGTGTGTGTAGAGTCTTTAGAGTGTGTTTAGAGTTTGTAGTGTTTGTAGAGTATGCGTTGAGTGTGTGAGTTTCCATTGTGTAGCATGTATAGAGTTTGTAGTGTGTAGAATTTGTAGAGTGCATTAGTGTGTGTAGAATACATAGTTTCTAGTATGTGTAGAGTGTATTTAGAGTTTGTGTGTGCAAAGTATGTGGCGCGAGTGTGGAGTGCAGGTAGAGTGTGTATGGAGTATGTGGCGCGAGTGTGGGGTGCAGGTAGAGTGTGTATGGAGTATGCGGCGCGAGTGTGGGGTGCAGGTAGAGTGTGTATGGAGTATGTGGCGCGAGTGTGGGGTGCAGGTAGAGTGTGTATGGAGTATGTGGCGCGAGTGTGGGGTGCAGGTAGAGTGTGTATGGAGTATGTGGCGCGAGTGTGGGGTGCAGGTAGAGTGTGTATTGAGTATGTGGCGCGAGTGTGGAGTGCCGGTAGAGTGTGTATGGAGTATGTGGCGCGAGTGTGGGGTGCAGGTAGAGTGTGTATGGAGTATGTGGCGCGAGTGTGGAGTGCCGGTAGAGTGTGTATGGAGTATGTGGCGCGAGTGTGGGGTGCAGGTAGAGTGTGTATGGAGTATGTGGCGCGAGTGTGGAGTGCCGGTAGAGTGTGTATGGAGTATGTGGCGCGAGTGTGGAGTGCCGGTAGAGTGTGTATGGAGTATGTGGCGCGAGTGTGGGGTGCAGGTAGAGTGTGTATGGAGTATGTGGCGCGAGTGTGGGGTGCAGGTAGAGTGTGTATGGAGTATGTGGCGCGAGTGTGGGGTGCAGGTAGAGTGTGTATGGAGTATGCGGCGCGAGTGTGGGGTGCAGGTAGAGTGTGTATGGAGTATGTGGCGCGAGTGTGGGGTGCAGGTAGAGTGTGTATGGAGTATGCGGCGCGAGTGTGGGGTGCAGGTAGAGTGTGTATGGAGTATGTGGCGCGAGTGTGGGGTGCAGGTAGAGTGTGTATGGAGTATGTGGCGCGAGTGTGGGGTGCAGGTAGAGTGTGTATGGAGTATGTGGCGCGAGTGTGGAGTGCCGGTAGAGTGTGTATGGAGTATGTGGCGCGAGTGTGGGGTGCAGGTAGAGTGTGTATGGAGTATGTGGCGCGAGTGTGGGGTGCAGGTAGAGTGTGTATGGAGTATGTGGCGCGAGTGTGGGGTGCAGGTAGAGTGTGTATGGAGTATGTGGCGCGAGTGTGGGGTGCAGGTAGAGTGTGTATGGAGTATGTGGCACGAGTGTGGAGTGCACACCAACACAAGCACTCAACCAAGGACTCCATTTCCCAGAATCCTTTGGGAGATCATGTGACTGTAGAAGCTCCGCAGTCCCCCTGTCACTGTCTGTACTGGCCTGAATCCTAGACTGTTTCACCTGCTCTGCGCGTCTTGTGACGTCTTCGTTCGGCTGGTCAGCTCCGGCTTTAGGCTGGCTCGTCTTCAGGTAGTCCTTTTTAATAGTAGAGCAACTTTCCTGCGTTCTGTTTTGTCTCGTTGTGTTCCGACCGTGTTTCTGGATTTTCTGACTTTGCCTTTTTGCCTTTCCCATGTTTGGATCCAGCTGCCTGATTAGTTCCATATTGTGTTTGTTTATTTCTGTGCTCTTGCTTGGATTTGACCCACACCTGTTCACCAACTACGATTCCTGTCAATCCCTTTATGAGCAAAGCCTCAATATATGCTTTTTGCTGATGGTGTCTGGCTGGTTCTTTCAGAAGGAAACCCTTACCTTCAACCTCACATCCAACATCAAAGACTGAAGTAGGCAAAGCAACATCGAGATCAGCCAGACGCATTTTAGAAACAAGTGCTGTGGACTGATGAAGTGCAAATGGGCCTCTTTGGCCTCAATCACCAAAGGTATGTTTGGAGAAAAAAGCAGCATTTGATGAAACGAACACCTTGCCAACTGTGAAGCAACAGGGTAGATCTATTAAGAGACGCTTATTAGTCCCACAGCGAGAAATTCCACCTCCACATTTAACTCATCCATGAAGCCAAACACCACATACACTCTAGTGAGCACACACACACTAGGGGGCAGTGAGCACACTTGCCCGGAGCGGTGGGCAGCCCAATCCACAGCGTCTGGGGAGCAGTTGGGGGTCAGGTGTCTTGCTCAAGGACACCTCAGTCATGTGCTGTCGGCTCTGGGGATCAAATCATGAGGCTGGTTCCCTGACCTCCAGCCCACAACTGCCACCATCTGTTATGCTTTGGATTTTATGGCAGCAAATGGCACAGGAAGCAGTGCATGAGTAGGCGTACAAATGGATTCCACCACAGTTCAGCACATTGTGGGACACAGCATTTAACTGAAGCTGAAGGAACACAACAATGACCCAAAACATACCTCAAAATCTGGGCGCTCAGGATCACCTCAGCCTTTTATCTTATCACACTGTCATCTGCTGAGCTCCTGTGTTTGCTTAAAGATGAGCCTTCATCTTGTTGGTAAACGATCTTGTTTATAGGGCTTTGGTGGTATTTCAGTTTCGTGGTTTTATCCGCCGCTTGCAGTTTGGAGTAGACCTGCTTTTGATAAGACAACGGGGTGAAATGAGTCCCATCTAAATAGGACTGAATGTCAGATTATATGCCTGCTGGAAAAACAGCGCAGACCAGCATGAAGTCCACACTGGTGGTGAGGGTCCGTTCAGGCAGACGCACCGAGGCTTCATGTCAAAAATGAGGGTCTTAATGATGTTTTCAGGTATTACGATTGACATTGTTGTAGTGAAGCTCTAATGACTCTTAGATGTCCACACAGTATTTCTCCAAAAATACACAATACAAACAATATTTTGCTTCTTCAGGTTGATGGAGGATGTGTTAGATATGGTTCTATATGGAACCTTTTTGAAAAGGGTTCTATATAACACCAAAAAAAGGTTCTGCTGTTGTTACAGTGTCAACCTTGTAACAGTAGAGGAAGCCTTTTGGGTCTACAGCACATTCTCTATCAATCTGAAAAAGGGTTCTTTGAGTGTTCATGGTTCTTGATATGCATTTTTTTACTAAAGAACCCTTGGAGAACCATTTATTTAAAGTGTAGTTCAAGAAACGCTAGCTGGAGCTCTGGGGGTGGATCATGCACTGCACGCAAGGCCCTCAAGAACATGGCAGAACCCACAGGGTTCCTCACAGAAGAGCTGGTGAAGCTCCTGAAGCAGGAGCGGAGGGACTCCTGTCTGGAGTTCTGGAGGGAAGACCTGACTGAGCCGGACTGGTTTGGACTTTTCCAGCGACCTAAAGCGACTGAATGAATATTCACGAGTGTTTAAGGTTCTGCTGCAGAGCGCGGCCAGGGGTGCGCGTGTGGGTGACCCTGAGCGCGGCGGCACAGCGGCGCGCGCAGGTTCCGGAGCTCTGACCGGTCGCGTGCGGGCGCGGACGTAAAGGTGCAGCTCCAGATAAATCCGGGTCTTTCCCCTGCTGGGCGCGCGCGGAGAGAGCGCAGAAACGGAACCAGGTTCGCATTACAGGTAACACACACGCGCACATGCGCGCGCAGCCTTGCCCGGAGAGATCGCTCGAGGACGCGGCGCTTCGCACTTTGATGTGTGTGTACCTGACTGTAACCCGAGCTCGCGCACACACACACACACACACACACACACAGTTTTCTTTCCCGCTTTGTTTATTTCGAATTTAATTCATTTATCTGATTTATTTAAATTCAATCAATGTGTTGCTTCCTATTCGTTTCTCATTTATTTAAAATATCAGAATGAATTTTATTCGTTTATCTGTTTATCATTTATAGTCGGTTCGTTATTAAACGCTTCTTTATTCATTCTTAATATTTAAAAATATGTATTAGATCATTTTTACATAAACGCTTCGTTTAATATTTCACTGCCTGCAGATCAGCTGTCTCGAGCTCCGCTCATCTGATTACACTGTTATTATTATTATTATTATTATTATTATTATTATTATTATTATTATTGTTGTTGTTGTTGTTGTTGTTGTTGTTAGACTGAGCTCCTGTGATCCTGCCACTGAACCTCGCTAATGAAGCCTTTATCTTCTGCAGGACTCAGAAAGTGAAACATGATAAACAGCTGAGGATGAGTCAGGCACGCGCTCTGACCGTGTCGCGCGCTGCGGGGTCTGAGCTGGTTTCATGATAAATGTTCGTTTTGGTTTTGAGTTCAGAGACATTAATACAGTCTCATCTGCTTAAATAAACAACCTGTAAAACAATAAACACTAAACCAGCGTCGCCAGTTTAGCCCTCAGAGCAGGATGAACACAGACCTGTCGGTCTGACTGCGTCTGTCTCTGTCTGACTGCGTCTGTTTTTATCTGTCTGTATTTCTGTTTTTATCTGTCTGTATTTCTGTTTTTATCTGTCTGTATTTCTGTTTCTATCTGTCTGTATTTCTGTTTTTATCTGTCTGCATTTCTGTTTTTATCTGTCTGTATTTCTGTTTTTATCTGTCTGTATTTCTGTTTTTATCTGTCTGTATTTCTGTTTCTATCTGTCTGTATTTCTGTTTCTATCTGTCTGCATTTCTGTTTTTATCTGTCTGTATTTCTGTTTTTATCTGTCTGCATTTCTGTTTTTATCTGTCTGTATTTCTGTTTCTATCTGTCTGTATTTCTGTTTCTATCTGTCTGTATTTCTGTTTTTATCTGTCTGTATTTCTGTTTTTATCTGTCTGTATTTCTGTTTTTATCTGTCTGCATTTCTGTTTTTATCTGTCTGCATTTCTGTTTTTATCTGTCTGTATTTCTGTTTTTATCTGTCTGTATTTCTGTTTTTATCTGTCTGTATTTCTGTTTCTATCTGTCTGTATTTCTGTTTCTATCTGTCTGTATTTCTGTTTTTATCTGTCTGCATTTCTGTTTCTATCTCTCTGTATTTCTGTTTTTATCTGTCTGCATTTCTGTTTCTATCTCTCTGTATTTCTGTTTTTATCTGTCTGCATTTCTGTTTCTATCTCTCTGTATTTCTGTTTTTATCTGTCTGCATTTCTGTTTCTATCTCTCTGTATTTCTGTTTTTATCTGTCTGTATTTCTGTTTTTATCTGTCTGTATTTCTGTTTTTATCTGTCTGTATTTCTGTTTCTTTCTGTCTGTATTTCTGTTTCTATCTGTCTGTATTTCTGTTTCTATCTCTCTGTATTTCTGTTTTTATCTGTCTGCATTTCTGTTTTTATCTGTCTGCATTTCTGTTTCTATCTGTCTACATTTCTGTTTCTATCTGTCTACATTTCTGTTTTTATGTGTCTGTATTTCTGTTTTTATGTGTCTGTATTTCTGTTTTTATCTGTCTGTATTTCTGTTTTTATCTGTCTGTATTTCTGTTTTTATCTGTCTGTATTTCTGTTTTTATCTGTCTGCATTTCTGTTTTTATCTGTCTGTATTTCTGTTTTTATCTGTCTGTATTTCTGTTTTTATCTGTCTGTATTTCTGTTTTTATCTGTCTGCATTTCTGTTTTTATCTGTCTGCATTTCTGTTTTTATCTGTCTGTATTTCTGTTTTTATCTGTCTGCATTTCTGTTTTTATCTGTCTGTATTTCTGTTTTTATCTGTCTGTATTTCTGTTTCTATCTGTCTGTATTTCTGTTTTTATCTGTCTGCATTTCTGTTTCTATCTCTCTGTATTTCTGTTTTTATCTGTCTGTATTTCTGTTTTTATCTGTCTGTATTTCTGTTTTTATCTGTCTGCATTTCTGTTTTTATCTGTCTGTATTTCTGTTTTTATCTGTCTGTATTTCTGTTTTTATCTGTCTGTATTTCTGTTTTTATCTGTCTGCATTTCTGTTTTTATCTGTCTGCATTTCTGTTTTTATCTGTCTGTATTTCTGTTTTTATCTGTCTGTATTTCTGTTTCTATCTGTCTGTATTTCTGTTTTTATCTGTCTGCATTTCTGTTTCTATCTCTCTGTATTTCTGTTTTTATCTGTCTGTATTTCTGTTTTTATCTGTCTGTATTTCTGTTTTTATCTGTCTGCATTTCTGTTTCTATCTGTCTACATTTCTGTTTCTATCTGTCTGTATTTCTGTTTTTATGTGTCTGTATTTCTGTTTTTATCTGTCTGTATTTCTGTTTTTATCTGTCTGTATTTCTGTTTTTATCTGTCTGTATTTCTGTTTCTATCTGTCTGTATTTCTGTTTTTATCTGTCTGCATTTCTGTTTTTATCTGTCTGCATTTCTGTTTTTATCTGTCTGCATTTCTGTTTCTATCTGTCTACATTTCTGTTTTTATCTGTCTGCATTTCTGTTTCTATCTGTCTGTATTTCTGTTTCTATCTGTCTGTATTTCTGTTTCTATCTGTCTGTATTTCTGTTTCTGTCTGTCTGTATTTCTGTTTCTATCTGTCTACATTTCTGTTTTTATCTGTCTGTATTTCTGTTTCTATCTGTCTGTATTTCTGTTTCTATCTGTCTGTATTTCTGTTTCTGTCTGTCTGTATTTCTGTTTCTATCTGTCTGTATTTCTGTTTTTATCTGTCAGTATTTCTGTTTTTATCTGTCTGTATTTCTGTCAGTATCATTATCTGTATTTTTGTTTTAATCTCTGTATATATATATATATATATATATATATATATATATATATATATATATATATATATATATACTTTTATTATTTCTGGCTGTCAGTGTTTCTGTCTGTGAGCTCGAGCTCTGCGCATGCAGTCTGTGTTTTGAAGGTAACTATTTATAAATGAGAGGTTTGGTGTTTAATAAAGCGAGTTACACTGTAAACAATCTTATGTACAGCAGATTATGTTTTATGCGCGTGTGCATGAGTGAGTATGTGTGTCAATGAATGAGTGAGTGTTAGTGTGTGTGTGTCTGAGTGAGTGTGTGTGTGTCTAAGTTGTGAGTGAGTTTGTAAGTGAGTGAATGAGTGTGAATGAGTGTGAGTGATTTTGTGAGAGAGTGTGAGTGTGTGATTGTGAGTGTGATTGAATGATTGTGAGTGTGATTGTGAGTGAGTGATTGTGAGTGAATGATTGTGAGTGGGTGTGTGAGTGGGAGTGAGTGATTGTGAGTGAAGGTGATTGTGAGTGGGAGTGGGAGTGAGTGCTTGGGAGTGAGTGATTGTGAGTGGGAGTGAGTGAGTGATTGAGTGAGTGATTGTGAGTGACTGTGATTATGAGTGAGTGATTGTGAGTGAGTGTAAGAGTGAATGATTGTGAGTGTGAGTGAGTGTGAGAGTGGGTGATTGGGAGTGGGAGTGAGTGAGTGAGCATGAGTGTGAGTGAGTGAGTGTGAGTGAGAGTGTGAGTGAGTGATTGGGAGTGTGTGTATGTGTCTGAGTGAGTGTGAGTGTATGTGTGAGTGATTTTGTGTGAGTGTAAGTGAGTTTTTCAGTGAGTGAGTGAGTGAGTGAGTGTGTGTGTGTGTCTGAGTGAGTGTGGGTGATTTTGAGTGAGTGTTAGTGTGTGTGTGTCTGAGTGAGTGTCTGTGTGTGTAAGTTTGTGAGTGAGTTTGTGAGTGAGTGTGAATGAGTGTGAATGAGTGTGAACGATTTTGTGAGAGAGTGTGAGAGTGTGAGTGAGTGATTGTGAGTGAGTGATTGTGAGTGAAGGTGAGTGTGAGTGTGAGTGTGTGAATGAGTGATTGTGAGTGAGAGTGTGGGTGGGAGTGGGTGATTGGTAGTGGGAGTGAGTGAGTGAGTGAGTGAGTGAGTGAGTGAGTGAGTGAGTGAGTGAGTGAGTGAGTGTGTGTGGTCAGTCCTGAGTCCAGTCTGTCTGCACACTCACCACCGCGGAAGATGTAAATTAGAGAGATTTTATTAGCACGGATTATTTTGCATATTGATGAGGTAACAGCGCTGAAATGAGTGACGTCACTGATGAAGCGGCAATCTGTGAGCGCGCGATTAGAAATGTAGTGTCCGTTTTCCCTGACCGATAGTCTCTCTCTCTCGCTGTCTCTCTCTCTCCCTGTCTCTCTCTCTGTCTCTGTCTCTCTCTGTCTCTCTCTCTCTCTCTGTCTCTCCCTTTCTCTCTCTCTCTCTCTCTCTCTGTCTCTCCCTTTTTCTCTCTCTTTCTCTGTCTCTCTCTCTCTCGCTGTCTCTCTCTCTCCCTGTCTCTCTCTCTGTCTCTGTCTCTCTCTGTCTCTCGCTCTCTCTCTCTCTGTCTCTCCCTTTCTCTCTCTCTCTCTCTCTCTCTCTCTCTCTCTCTCTCTCGCTGTCTCTCTCTCTCCCTGTCTCTCTCTCTCTCCGCGCGCGCGGGTCTGAGCGTGAGGGGGCGGACAGATCCGGGCAGGTGGTGTGTGACGGACTCTTATCTGTCCGGTGGAGAAGAGCTGAGAAAAAGGAGCTGAGGAGCAGCGCGCGCGCCACACAGGATTTATTTATCCGCGCGCGTTAAGGTGGATCAGCGCTGAACCACAAACTCCGAAACCCTCCATACAGCCGCTAATGTGCGCGCGCGCGGGTGCGCGCAGAGCTGTGAAAATATCAAACATGAGCCGACACGACCAGAGCGCGAGGTCAGTCTGCAGGTCACAGCGCGCGCGACCTCCAGCAGCTACAGAACCCCCCAGAACTGATTAAGGCAAATTTGACCTCTAACGCTCGCGCTCACCGTGTGTAAGTCAAAAGAGCGTGACTGTGCTGAAAAACCCACAGAAACCATTAAGAGTTCCTGTGGTTTCCTGATGGTTCTCTAATGTGTTTTGATATCACAGAGTAAAGGACCCTAATGGTTTAACTAGTGACCAGTGGCGTTTGATGGTTTCCTAAAGGGATCTAAAGGTGAAAACAGCGGTCTCTATGGGAAGCCAAGTCCCATTAGAAAGCAGAAC
>NC_051216.1:48541798-48544298 GCF_015220715.1 Pygocentrus nattereri
TTAGTCTGTTAGTCTGTTAGACTGTTAGTCTGATTGTCTGTTAGTCTGTTAGCCTGTTAGTCTGTTAGTCTGTTAGCCTGTTAGTCTGTTAGACTGTTAGACTGTTAGTCTGTTAGTCTGTTAGACTGTTAGACTGTTAGTCTGATTGTCTGTTAGTCTGTTAGCCTGTTAGTCTGTTAGTCTGTTAGTCTGTTAGCCTGTTAGTCTGTTAGACTGTTAGCCTGTTAGACTGTTAGTCTGTTAGTCTGTTAGACTGTTAGCCTGTTAGACTGTTAGTCTGTTAGACTGTTAGTCTGTTAGTCTGTTAGTCTGTAAGCCTGTTAGTCTGTTAGACTGTTAGTCTGTTAGACTGTTAGCCTGTTAGCCTGTTAGTCTGTTAGACTGTTAGTCTGTTAGTCTGTTAGTCTGTAAGCCTGTTAGCCTGTTAGTCTGTTAGTCTGTTAGTCTGTTGGACTGTTAGTCTGTTACCCTGTTTGTCTGTTAGCCTGTTAGACTGTTAGTCTGTTGCCCTGTTTGTCTGTTAGTCTGTTAGCCTGTTTGTCTGTTAGTCTGTTAGACTGTTAGTCTGTTAGTCTGTTAGTCTGTTAGCCTGTTAGTCTGTTAGACTGTTACCCTGTTTGTCTGTTAGTCTGTTGGACTGTTAGTCTGTTAGTCTGTTAGTCTGTTGGACTGTTAGTCTGTTACCCTGTTTGTCTGTTAGCCTGTTAGACTGTTAGCCTGTTAGTCTGTTAGACTGTTAGTCTGTTAGTCTGTTAGTCTGTTAGCCTGTTAGTCTGTTAGTCTGTTACCCTGTTTGTCTGTTAGCCTGTTAGACTGTTAGCCTGTTAGTCTGTTAGTCTGTTAGCCTGTTAGTCTGTTAGTCCGTTAGCCTGTTAGTCTGTTAGACTGTTAGTCTGTTAGTCTGTTACCCTGTTTGTCTGTTAGCCTGTTTGTCTGTTAGCCTGTTAGCCTGTTAGTCTGTTAGCCTGTTAGTCTGTTAGACTGTTAGACTGTTAGTCTGTTAGTCTGTTAGTCTGTTAGCCTGTTAGACTGTTAGCCTGTTAGTCTGTTACCCTGTTTGTCTGTTAGACTGTTAGACTGTTAGTCTGTTAGTCTGTTAGCCTGTTAGTCTGTTAGCCTGTTAGTCTGTTAGACTGTTAGCCTGTTAGTCTGTTAGTCTGTTAGCCTGTTAGTCTGTTAGTCTGTTAGACTGTTAGTCTGTTAGTCTGTTAGTCTGTTAGACTGTTAGTCTGTTAGCCTGTTAGTCTGTTAGACTGTTAGCCTGTTAGCCTGTTAGTCTGTTAGACTGTTAGACTGTTAGTCTGTTAGTCTGTTAGACTGTTAGTCTGATTGTCTGTTAGTCTGTTAGCCTGTTAGTCTGTTAGTCTGTTAGCCTGTTAGTCTGTTAGACTGTTAGTCTGTTAGACTGTTAGACTGTTAGTCTGATTGTCTGTTAGTCTGTTAGCCTGTTAGTCTGTTAGTCTGTTAGCCTGTTAGCCTGTTAGTCTGTTAGTCTGTTAGTCTGTTAGACTGTTAGTCTGTTAGTCTGTTAGACTGTTAGTCTGTTAGCCTGTTAGTCTGTTAGCCTGTTAGCCTGTTAGTCTGTTAGACTGTTAGTCTGTTAGTCTGTTAGACTGTTAGTCTGATTGTCTGTTAGTCTGTTAGCCTGTTAGTCTGTTAGTCTGTTAGCCTGTTAGTCTGTTAGCCTGTTAGTCTGTTAGACTGTTAGCCTGTTAGACTGTTAGTCTGTTAGTCTGTTAGACTGTTAGCCTGTTAGCCTGTTAGACTGTTAGTCTGTTAGACTGTTAGTCTGTTAGTCTGTTAGTCTGTAAGCCTGTTAGCCTGTTAGCCTGTTAGTCTGTTAGCCTGTTAGACTGTTAGCCTGTTAGTCTGTTAGACTGTTAGCCTGTTAGCCTGTTAGTCTGTTAGTCTGTTAGACTGTTAGTCTGTTAGCCTGTTAGTCTGTTAGTCTGTTAGACTGTTAGTCTGTTAGTCTGTTAGACTGTTAGCCTGTTAGCCTGTTAGACTGTTAGCCTGTTAGTCTTTTAGACTGTTAGACTGTTAGCCTGTTAGTCTGTTAGACTGTTAGTCTGTTAGACTGTTAGCCTGTTAGCCTGTTAGACTGTTAGTCTGTTAGACTGTTAGTCTGTTAGTCTGTTAGTCTGTAAGCCTGTTAGCCTGTTAGTCTGTTAGTCTGTTAGCCTGTTAGACTGTTAGCCTGTTAGTCTGTTAGACTGTTAGCCTGTTAGCCTGTTAGTCTGTTAGACTGTTAGCCTGTTAGCCTGTTAGTCTGTTAGACTGTTAGTCTGATTGTCTGTTAGTCTGTTAGCCTGTTAGTCTGTTTGTCTGTTAGCCTGTTAGTCTGTTAGACTGTTAGCCTGTTAGCCTGTTAGTCTGTTAGCCTGTTAGCCTGTTAGTCTGGTAGTCTGTTTGTCTGTTAGTCTGTTACCCTGTTTGTCTTTTAGCCTGTTAGTCTGTTAGCCTGTTAGACTGTTAGCCTGTTAGACTGTTAGCCTGTTTG
>NC_051216.1:48549298-48559298 GCF_015220715.1 Pygocentrus nattereri
GTAAACATGTTTGAAGTGATTTTATGAAAAATGATCTCACTATATGGGCAGATAATTGTGCTTGTTTTAAGAAATGTGCTTGAAATGATCTGCCACTATGGTGAGAACATTTTACTAAATACAATGACCTAAAACAAGGAAATAAATTATGGAAATGAGCTAGATAGTCTTATAATAACTGCACAACCATCTCAAAATGGGATGTTAGATAGATTGACTAGATTTAAGATCATTACACTTGACAAGGGGGCATTTTTTGCAG
The DNA here is from genome assembly GCF_015220715.1 of Pygocentrus nattereri. Classification (NCBI taxonomy): domain Eukaryota; kingdom Metazoa; phylum Chordata; class Actinopteri; order Characiformes; family Serrasalmidae; genus Pygocentrus; species Pygocentrus nattereri. Next base: position 48,549,561 of record NC_051216.1, read on the forward strand.
TGAACTTCTCTTGTTGGTTCTAGTACCAGTGGCACTACATCACGTTCTAACATCACTGATTTCACCTAAGAAAGAAGAAAATCTTTCACCATTACTGGTTTTATTTGTGTTATGGTGACAAATCCTAGAGCGTAAACCTGCCCCGAGAGTCTCGTGTGGAGATTAGGAGAATGAGTCTGGGCATTTTCTCTTCTGCTCCAGTCTCGCGGCTCAGGAAGTGTGGAGGATCCACCCCGTGTTTCTGCAGGTGATGTGTTATGAAGACACACTGTTCTGAAGAGTTTAGCCACTGTGTCATCCTGCCCCCTTTTTTCTTCATTATTGCTGCTTATCAGCGCTGCATCTCCACCCGGTCCACAGAGGGAGTTGTAATTACCCGGGTGCTCCCTGATAGCGGACCTGCTATCAGCTCTATCGGCCAGGACCGCTCGATCGCCCCGGACCGTGCTGTCTCATCACTAGAGAGAGAGAGAAAGTGTGTGTATCTGATGATAGACCATCTCCACGTCTAGTAAAGATCAAGGCAAAAATTATCCGTCGCCCTCAGCACAAAACCGGCATCATCGCACTCGCCCTCTGCCCAGCTCTCGCTCTTTCTGCTAAAAGAAGACACAAAAACCTGATTCAACCTCCTCAAACCTGCAGCACTGCTCTGATCACTGTTCAGGTCCATTCATCACCATTCAAATGTTCCAGTCACTGTTCAGCTCCGATCACCATTCAGCTCCAGTGTTCAGCTCCGATCACCATTCAGCTCCAGTCAACATCCAGTTCCAAACAGTGTTCAGGCCCAATCAATATTCAGCTCTAATCACTGTTCAGCTCCGATCACCATTCAGCTCCATCCAGTGTTCAGCTCTGAGCAGCTGTTTACAGCTGTAAACACCTGTATGTCCACTCCTCCATTCCTCCACTCCTTCACTCTTCAACTTATAATTACATACACTCCTCCACCTCCGCCTCCGCCTCAATTCTTCCAGTCCTCCACTATTCTCCTCCTCCACTAATCTACTCCTTCACCTGAGCTCCCTCTAGTCTTTTATTCTACTTCTTTATTCATCCTGAACTCCTCTGCTTCTCTATTCCTCAACTCATCTACACTCTTTAAAAGATGGTTCTTCAGAGGGTCTTTAGTAAAGAACATGAGTCTATATAGAACCATGAACACTCAAAGAACCCTTTGCATGTCTAAGTGGTTCTTTGCATTGTGAATTGGTTCCTCAGATTGATGAAGAATGTGCTGAAAAACAGAACCATCTACAGCACACACCATCACGCTCGTAGCAATAGAAAAAGCCTTGTGTGTGTGTGTGGTTTGTGTGTGTGTGTGTGTGTGTTTGTGTGTGTGGTTTGTGTGTGTGTGTGTGTGTTTGTGTGTAACACTAACATACTGTATGTGTGTATTTCACTGTTGTCGGGACAAAACCTCGTATCTCCATTTTTGACGTTTTTCAGTTTTTGACGTAATTTGAAATGACCTGCCGCCCTTTATATTGTGTGTAAATTTTATGATGAATGGAGCGAAAGGAACGACCTAAAATGACTTGGAAAAAATGTTTTAAAATATTAGTGTGAACTTCGTTATGTGTTAGTTTGTGGTTTTGTTTGTATGTGTGTGTTTTGACTGTGTGAGTGTGTATTAGTGTGTCTGTTTATTTTGTGTGGGTTTGGATATGTGTGTGCATGTTTGAGTGTGCATCCATGTGAGTGTGTGTTGTGTGTTAGTGCATGTTCCTGTGTGTGTGTGTGTGTGTGTGTTTGTGTGTATGTGTTGTGTAATAGCATGTGTTTGAGTGTATATTAGTATCTGTTTTAACATGTATGTTCGACTGTGTGTATATTGTCTATTAGTGTGTGCGTTTAATATGTGTGAGTATATTGTCTGTGTGTATAGTGGGTGTGTGTGTGTGTGTGTGTGATTGTGTGTGTGTATAGTGTGTGTTGTGAATTTGTGTGTGCTTTATTGTTTGTGTGTACTGTGAAATTGTTGTGTGTGTATGTGTGATTGTGTGTGTGTATAGTGTGTATTGTGAATTAGTGTGTGCTTTATTGTTTGTGTGTGTGTGTATGTATATTTGTGTGTGTGTACTGTATATTTGTGTGTGTGACTGTGTGTGTGTGTGTGTGTGATTGTGTGTGTGTGTATAGTGTGTGTGTACTGTGAATTTGTGTGTGTGTGTGTTTGTGTGTATTGTGAATTAGTGTGTGCTTTATTGTTTGTGTGTGTGTGTGTGTGTATATTTGTGTGTGTGTACTGTGAATTTGTGTGTGTGTGTGTGTTTGTGTGTGTGTGTACTGTGAATTTGTGTGTTTGTGTTTGGGTGATGAGATGATCTTCCTGATACAGCAGAGTGGACAGTGCTTGATCAGTCCAGCAGACACTGATGAGGATTATTGATCGGCCACGTGTCCAGTTTCTCCACACGGTCACAATCAGCCTCACACTGCATACTTCAAGCACGTAAAGCAGCAGCAGGCCAGACTCAGCGTGACCTCGTCATGACTGTAAATTCAGTAAGAACAATAATCAGAGTTAAATTATGTCACTTATTGTTTACCATTTCATTTGAAGGTTTAACTTTCATTGCAAACGCTCCTCGTGCAGCCAAGGCAAGTGGTATCGGACTTGGTGACGTGCCCAGTAGTACAGGATATGATGGTGATGGAGGAGGTCTGGACTGGCGCTAAACTCCCCTGTGGTTCTGGCAGCAGTGGACAGAGATTGAAATGCCAGAAGGTTTTCTGGACTTTGATTCAGAGACAAACTAAGGAGGTTTTGAAAAATGTAAAGATATTTTAAATGGCAGAAGTGAGTTACTGACAGTTTGTTTTGGGGTCAGATCTGGAATTTTGGAATTTCGCCACTAATCGGTCCCTCGCTCCGATGGGAATTCTGCTACTCTCGAACAAGCCCCACTTTTGTTTCTGCCCCCGCAAAAGTGTCCTTCACATTTGCATGAAAAGACCTGCAGATCCACAGGGACCATTAGGGGCTCTGAACTGGCCTCCTCTTCCGAACCAAGAGCACAAAAGGCCCCCTGCCCAAGTGCCATATTGCTTTGAGACGACCTGTATACGCCACGTCCTCCAAAGTGGACGGAAAGTGGACGGGTTTGGGGGGGGGTTTGTGTAGAGGCATTCAAACTGAACCCCCCCCGATCCCAGCTGGGCTGTGGCATGCTGAGCACTGCCAAGTGTGAGGCGCGCTCTCTCTCTCTCTTTTTACCCCGAAAATCTGGGCTAATGTGTCTCAGAGAAAGAGTCCTGGGGAGCCTCGGCCCCTCGCCCGCCCCTCATTCTTCCCTTCTTTTCTTCACTCATCCACTCGGCATAATTGCACTTTAATTGGGCGACAAGGAATGAAAACTGTGTCCACATTATGGGGGATTATCTCTTTTCTCTTTTGGTCTTGCCTGTCCACTTGCAGAGGCCTGATGGTCAGGGTGACGGGCGACAGCGCGTGATCTGGTCAATGAAATGGGAAGAGATAGGGGTGTCGGGGCACAAACGGGCTTTTCTGGGGCATCCCATTTATCAAACATCACTTTCTTATGGGTATGGCTTTCGAGAAATGAGGCAAAAACATTTCAGCATCGCAGAAGAAACGACAAATGTAGCTTACAGCTTCACAACCGTCATCCACAATACGAGTAAGAGAGGAGCTCAAAGCTCCTGTTTTTATTTCCTGCAGCCCCCCCCCTCAACCGAAAAACCCCTCCACAATAGCGACCGCACAAAACAGATCTGGACCCTCATGGATGTTTTTCAGGTTATTATTTGTTGGGGAGACACAAAAACGGCTGCTTTTCATTGGCTGCTCTCCTGCGCTCCTTGAGCCTCCATGGTAGCGTGCACGGCGAGGTTCTGAACACTGAGTCATTCTCAGGGCCCCGGCAAGCCGTACCTTCTCTTTTGTGGAGGCTGTACTCAACTTTAAAAGCCCCTTTCAGTCGGCATGAATGCCCTTCATTTTGTCTCAAAGAACTTTGCATTGATAGCCGGCGGAGGAGGAGAAAAAAAAGAAAAGGGAAGGTTGTTTAGAAAAGGAAGGAAAGACAATGAGAACAAAAAAAAAGAAATGCGAAAAGCTTTTTGGGATTCCATTATGAACGCAGCGGCGCCATTCTTCCAGGCTGTTTATCCGTGTTGTGTGGAATAATGCACCTCACCATAATGCACTCCGTCTCCTCTTCACTGAAACGGGCCTTGAAGGCGGGCTTGGGGGGGGTGGGGGGGGGGGGTGGGGTAGTGGAAAGAACTTCACTGGAGAGATCGGCAGCATGATGCTGCTGCTTTCGGTGGAGGAAGATCAAGGTAAAGTGGAGGGATCTTCATTGTGGGGGTGGATGGGCAGCGGTCCGTTAATGCCCCTCCAGCAGCTTCTAGCAGGTGAAAGGAGGACAACCTTGCCCGAGCGCTGAAGGGTCATTCAGTCCCAAGCTGCTCGGCGTAAATATTTAAGGCGCGGAGGAGAGCAGGCCTTTGTGGTGGCCGAGTGCTCTCCGCTAGAAATGCAGAGAGTGACCTCAGTTGGACCCCGAGAGCACAATGCTCACTACATGAAGGTTACGGGAGAGATTGGGGCTTTTAGGTGTTTGTGTGTGTATGTGTGGGGGGGGGGTGTGGGTGTGTGTGGAGGGGCGCATGTGTGTGAGTTTGTGTGTGTTTTCACAACAATGCTTAAGAGCTGCTATGAAAGCAAAGGTCGCCGTGGCATTATCTGCCTCCGTCTGAAATCCTTGACTCTTTCAGGATTTTCTTTTAGGCAGGTTTTTAAAGGTATGAACAGAACACAGTTTTTTGTGAACATTATTATTATAATTGACAATTTTCCACGATTTTAATGTGTTATTTTAGCTAATGAATATCTAGGTGGAACATGTGAAATTAGATTTGACCGTTTTTTAACGTTTGTTATAGTTTATAGTTCTTTATATCCATTACTTTGAACTGGTCACTGTCCAGCACATTTTCTAATCATCATCCAAAGCTCCATACATACATGATATGTAATTTATACAGTACTGCACTCTTGTCCTCAGTAGATCAACACTGTGGGACATCAGTAGATTTGACACCAACGTGGACAATTTCAAAATCGTTTACTCCAATGACCATCAGACACAGTGAGTTGTTTCTGTTTATTTGAATAGCCCACTAAATGCACTTATCTTGTACTTACGTTAAACTAAACATGAATAAAAGTATTTTCTTCATGTTGCAAGGTACATTTGTCATTTTGCTCCCTAACTACACCGACTCTGGGAGCAGTACAGTTCCACCTGGGGCAGTGGGAATTAAGTGGCTTGCCCGAAATCCCCGTCAGCAACCTTCCGGTTCCTGGCTCACTGCTCCCACCACTTGGAATACCTGATCAGTATGGGATTTAAATCCATGACCATGTTGGCTCACCTCTCCTACCACTATCAGACACCCTGTAGGAATTGGGGTGTCCTTTAACTTTCCCTAACCTTGATCCTAGTCCTAACCATAACCTTGATGTCAACCTTAAACCTAAGTGTGGTGTTAAATCTGACACTCTTTCCCTAAAGCCACATTTATAGACAATCAACCATATAGTTTGTTAATATGTTGAATACCTATAATCTAATCAGAGGAGTAAAAGTGGGATTATGTTTTGTAATAAACTCATGACCATAAACCTTTAAGAGCATTTTCAATTAGGCGATGCTAAAGGGAATAAAAACTACTGGTGAATGGGGCATGAATTATCACTGCCATCAAATAACATGCCATCTGTTTTTCTGGCAAGGAGGAGTTGGATCATTTCAAAATAATCACTGCTAAAGTTGAGAAGAATTATGACTCGAGGTCATCCAACATTTGAAGATCAGATCACTGCCGGTTCAGGGTGGAACGATGTGCTGGCAGGGCTTTTCCAACTGGTTCTTTTGGAGCTCAACACCATTCCAGTAGTAGTCAACACGAGTGTACAGACACAACTACATGAGAGCCTCTCTCTTAGTCTTAGAGCCTCCTGGCCTCTGATGGTCTGACTGAGCATAACTAGTCAAAGGGAATACAGCAACTCCGTGATCACAGTAATACTTAGATCTTTCTCCAAGCAGATTACAGGCCAGTCCATTACCACCGCCAACAGCCCTCCTCCCCACAACCCCCCCAGAGTTTCTCATCCTCTGTGTCTGTCTCTGTCCAATCCCATATCATGTATCCTCACAAACCAGCTCTGCCTCAGGCAAGAGTCACCGATCACCATCAGAAGAAACCAGCCATCTGCCTGAGCCTGCTAGACTGGACTGTACTGGACTGACTGGACCACGGCCGACCAAGCCACGGAGAGTTAATCGTTTTTACTGCAGGGGCAGCAGAGTTAGGGTGTCAGTGGAGGTGGGGGGATGTGGTGGGCCAGTCAGCTCAGACACAGGGTCGGAGCAATCAGGGTGCAAATAAGGTTTGATCTGTGTCAGGCTTAATCGAGCGACGAGGCGGCATTCACTCGCACTAAATCAGAGGGCCAGGCAGCCTACAGGGGACGGTGGGAGATGGGCGGCCCCCCAGGGGCCTCATAGCAGCCAGTAATCATACAGCCGAAGGAGGTAAAGGGATGACCTGGCCAACTGGACTGTCTGCTGGGCACTTTCTCATTTTTACACACACACTGCTGCTGACATTGCTTGACACAAACACACACACCCATCATTCCACAGTCGAGCTTCATTTACAGGCAAACATTCTCCTCCTTTATGTAGGTAGTAAAATTCAGGAGCGCTGAATTCAGCATCCGCTGCGTTTCACTCAGAATTCATTCCAGGCACATGTTGAAAATTCATTCGACAGCCAAACCCGTTCGGGTGAAAGCAGATCATTAGGAAGAACTCAAACGTCGAGTGCAGGAGGAGAAGAGCTCCTCCACTAACTCCGATCGCTATCGTTAATTAAAAGCCATTGTATGACCGCTTTTAATTCTCTGCACGTGAAGAGGTGGCCTCAGCCCCGGAGGCCCGTTGTTCCTAACATGGTAAAAATGCAGCAGTCATTCACACCCCTTCCCATCGAGCTTCCATCAGCCGTGTTGCTGGGGCTCCAGAGGAATACGGAGAATATTTGTTTGGTAAAACGTTTATTTGGCACGTCGTCAGAATAAGAAGCGTCTCCACACACGTGAAAATGAGCTACTCGGCTCTCCATTGTGGCCCCATCCCGACGGATTCAAAGCAAATTAATTAACATGATACAGGAAGAAGGTGGGAACACAAACGGCAGCGAGATGCCTCCTCACTTTAAGGCCTCGTAGCGCTTTGTTCTCCTTCTTTGTGCCAAATGATTTAATTGGGCTCCTCTGATTGTGCGAGGATCACGACTCTTTTGTCGTCGCCCAACACGAGACAAAAGTGGTTATCAAATTCCATCCCTGTCCCTGAAAAAAAGACAAAACAAGATCAAGGCTGAGGAGAAAGGGAAAGGAAGGAGAGGAAGGGGAAGACGCGTTGGCGGCAAAGTCTCGACCGCCGCTGGAGATTAACGAAGATCTGTGTCGAGGGAAAAGAAGCATCGGCCCTGAGATAAGACATCCGAATAAAAGGACCCTCAACGCGGGACAATGGTGAACGCTACTGGATCAGGGGAAATAAATCATAATGAGAAGAGAGCGTGGTCAGATAAGTGGGAGAGGAGGAGGGGTCAGCTGAATGAAAGCCTTATCTAACCGTTGTTGGGTTTGCATACAAGAACTGTGGCCTTCGAGGCAAAATGATGCGTGCAACATGAACTGATACTGAAGACCTCAATGCGGTGTCAGATAGTGGAGACGATTCTTTATCCCCAGAAAAATCCTGCTGAGAATATTCTGTTGAGCTCCAGTGTTTGTGGTGGTTCAGTAGTTCAAACTACACACTACAGAATAAATTTGGGTGTTTGTACACGAACAATCTTAAGGTGCCTCTGGATGGTAAAGCAAGCAGATGTGTATAACTGAATAACACAGAGCAGCAGCTACTGGAAAATAAGACCATGCAAGTAAGGAAAGGCCAAGCGTTGTGTAGTTTGAGGCTGTAGTGGCTCACATGAATACTGAAAAAAGTAAATCAGTTCTAGATTCAGGATCAGAGGCACCACCTTGTATCCTCTTCTAAAATGAACTGATTAAATAAAACACCAGATCAAATTTGTGACTGCAACTTCCCATGTGCTAGTGAGATCCTGCTGGTGTGGGTTTCCTCACTCTCAGTGAAGCCACCTGAGTGATAACGGCTCCCATTCGTGTTACAATCCCGATCCATGAGGTGTTTCACGCCAAAGGCGCTCTGGAATTCAGCAACAGGTGGGGAAACCATGAAATATTTTTATTTAATCATTGTTATTTTCACAAATTTGCATCTCATCTAAATCATGTGGACACAAGCCGTGTTCACATCCGTCTGCAGGCGTTATGTTACACAAAAATGCAGCTGAGGCTGCAGAAAATGTTCTGTATTACAGCCTAAAGAGATATTAATGCCCCTAACAGTCCACTGCTTGCAGCCTGTTTATATATACATATTTTGTTAAGACTATGCAACTGATGTGTCATGATGTCTATGAATTGAGTGTCAAGCAAAATTCTCGGAACATTTTTAACATTTTCACTGACTTGTGTCTAAATTTAGAGGTGGGCAATGGGACAATATTGATCATTATCATGTGTAATGCTGTTCTGAGAATATGGTAACTGCATGTTTCATTACAAGGAGATCATAATTAGTTTCACCGGATTAACTAAATATTAACTAAATATTGTGTTGCACATTTCTTGTATGGCTTAAATCATCATGGTATATTTTTGCTCCACATTAACGTTCAAACATTTTTGATTCTACACCTAATTCACCACATCCCATTTATCAAATCACGTTTATTGTCACATCACATTTACACAGGTGGAAAGTGAGTGAAAATCTTATAGAATTTAAATACAAATATATATATATATATATATATGAAGAAATATATATGTACACACTGACTCTGAATATACACATACACACAGTATACACTAGTACTGCACTATTCCAATGTGCAGTCATACAGTAATAAGCTATGGAATGTGCTGCTGATCCCATTCCGTGTGTGCAGTGAGTCTGAGGGAGATAAATGAGATGCAGGTTTTCAGGGACAGAACACTGATGGAGAATCTCCCAGACTGTGCAGGACACGGACAGAAGACGTACAGATGTCTACATGTTTAGGCACTGATTTGCTGGAGTGAAGGTGCAGAGGATCAGAGTGAGTGTGATGAGATGTGGATGAGGTGGTGATTGTCCATGTCCAGACTTTTACACTATATTTAAAAGGGTTATTATGAACGTTTTTAATGTCATTGCTACATTTGAACATATTATTAACACCATCAGGTTTTCTACCATCATTGTGACCTGTTAAAAGGTTGATGCACCCAGGCAAGGTTTTCAGATCAGATCTGACAACGTTGACCTTGTGAACCGTTTTTCTGTTACTTTTATGGATAATAATGGAAACCTGAGTGGGACATTTACTTTTATGGCATCTGGCTGACGCTCTTATCCAGAGTGACTTACAGTGTGATGACTTTACACAGGGAGGCGAAGGTGGTGTTGGAAGTCTTGCCCAAGGACTTAGTGGTACAGTGTAGGGTGCTGACCCAGTTGGGGACTGATGCCCAGCCTACAGCGTAGAAGGCAGGGGAGTTACCCACTACACTAACCAACCATCACACTGTCAGAGTTATTGATTTTATCACAT
>NC_051216.1:48564298-48571798 GCF_015220715.1 Pygocentrus nattereri
GCTCTTTATCGTAGTGCCTCATATTTCGGGGGGAGGCAGAAGAGCAGCACCACGTTTTGCCAGGCGGAACTAATGCCCCGCAAATCTCGGCTAATCACCGGCCGCCCAGGGCCCTGTCTAAATGAAGATTTTTTCCAGAGAATTTGAACTCGCCCGCTGCATCCGACTTCCGCCTCGAGTGCGTTTGTCTAACAGGTGTCGAGTTCCTCCTCCTGGCGCCGCAGACGTCTCTTTTTATTAAGCTCGGGCTTGGCGAGGGAGGATGCGTGAAGAGACGAGCCGTTTACCAACACCCGTCAGAGGTCGGGGGGGAGGGGAGAGGGGGGGGAGGGGGGTATCTCCGTTCAGGCTTCGTTTCATTTGCAAACTAATCGTTTAACCCCCCAGCCTCCCCCACCCCCAACCCCTCCACCTCACCTCCCCGACAGCAATCTGTTTAGGGTCAGCTCCTGTGTATCCAGCATCCGCTCTGGCTCTTAGAGACGCCCTTCGGCCCTCGCCGACTTTAATTTCCCCGCTGGCCTTCGCGAGGGGAATGGATCCGGCTAAAAGGCGCAACCTGTTTCACTGGCACTCCTTTGTGGCCCGTAATGAATCTAATGAATATAAAGATACAGAGGGAGGGAGAGAGGGAGGGAGGGAGGGAGGGAGGGAGGGAGGGAGGGGGAGTGAGAAGCATTTTGACCACGCCATGTTGCTCTCTTTTCATTCAGTGATCTGTGACCCGTGACTGTGGGACAATGGCCCGCAGTTTTGTCCCCTTAATTTGGCTTTGTGTTCAGCCTTCGTCACCCATTCAGAAACGCAGTGTGACCAGTAAGTGCTGACCACACTGGCGCTCAGGCAAAGCCCCCCTTCCTCTGTGATGAGTCCTTTACTTTTATCCAAGCAGCCGAGGGCAGAGAGCGAAAACAAGGCATGTTTAGTTGTCATGTTTCTCTGATCAGGCCTGAGATCGAATCGCCTCTCTTCACTCAGACGCTGATTTATTAAGAAGCAAGGTCAGAAGGAGACACGAGACGGCCTGCGGTGGACGAGAGGGACGTCCACTGTAACCTGTACAGAATGCCCCGCCTTCAAATAAAGACTATGGCCAGTGTGCCCGTACAAATGATCCAAATCTCGCTGTGCACTTTTGAACCCAGCAGGCCATTTTAACAGCATCCACCTCCTCAAGGTATCATTTCCCATCTTTTTTTTCCTCCCTCTATTTTAATTCTTTAGACATTGTTCCCGTTAAATGGGTATCTAATTTACGTTATCAGCTTACAGGGCAGTAAGTAATAATTTGCATGGCTGCCCTAAGCAAATATGCTTCCATAAGCAAACCCATAGAATAGACCCAGGAATGGATAATCCTCCATATTGGTTATGCCCCAACGACCAATGCTTAAAAAAAAGAACAGGTAGTCTGGCTTGTTGGGAATCTTCAGGTAGAAAATTGGAGAGGTTATTCCCACATGGAGGGAAAAACTCTGATGGATCTACAGATAGCATGACAGAGTTAATAACAGTGTATTAGGGAAGACTTTTTCACCTGGCTGGTGTAGTTTATTGCATTTATTTATGAGTTTGTCTTGGCCATGCTGTAGTCCTGACAACGGTCAGTTTCTGACCACAGTGCTCCTCTTGGCTGAATATTTTTGAGGGGCGGATGGTCCATTCGCAGCATAGCAGCAACACGGACTTATGTAAAACCCACTGCTGTGTCTGATACCAGCACGCCAGAGGTGTAACCAAGGGGTGGCCAGTGCTGCCATAGGCTGTAGCATGACCGCATTTCTGGCCACCACAGTTACGGGAAGCGAGACAGTCAGCCATCATCAATAAAGCAACAACTATACCTGAAAATCTGCCATCAGGGTGTGGTTGCCAACCTGTTGTAAGAGTCTGATGATGCTGTAGGTTAATTTACTGAGTAAACAGGCGAGGGAATGTGCGCTGGATCCCTTCAGCACTGCTGTTCGATGACCTACGCTGTGAAGTAGGTTATGTTATGGTTATATATTAAAAAATAGTTATAATTTATTACATTCATTTCTTTTTACATTGGAATGCATGCGTGGATTACCCTAAACCAGGTCTCAACCCCCCTGGGAGCCACAACATTTTACCATCATGGCTGTAAATATGTCTTAAACGAAGCAGACGACTTTCTTTGTTCTGCTTTAAGCTGCAGCTCAGCTGTAGCTGCTTTTCTCACATCTCTGGCAGGAAACGTTTCCTCAAAAGCAGACCAGTTTCTTGTAAAATGTTTCCTAATGTTGGATTTTTGCAAGGCTGAAGTCGTTCCTCATTCACCGGCTTCTTGTTTGAATTTTCCTGTTCCACCTTAAATGGTGTCTGAGATGCCAGAATGCAGCACAATTTAAGGTGGAATGCAAGAATTCAGAAGAGAAGCTGGAGTGAGAAACTGACAACAGCCTTGCGACTTTTTAATGTTTTTCAGATAAAACATATCAGGAAAGCAGCTGCAGCGCTTATAAATGAAAAGTCCATTCATCGCCAAATTATTGATGTTGGTCTTAGATCTTTGTCTTTACTTTTAGCTGGCAAGACTGCTGTCTGTGTTGCAGCTGTATTGTTAAACAGAGTTAGAACGATCAGCAGAGCTTTATCTATAATCATTATTTATACTGTTTCTAAATATGTATAATCAGTAACAATTGCAGCCAAATGTAATCATTTCTATGGTCTGTCTACATGAGATGTTTTTCTGAAAGATAATGTTGTGCACTGAAACATATCATTTCCTCAATAATGACTTAAAAGTTTCATATGTTACATCAACACAGTTTTCAAGTAATATCTGGACACTTTGGTCTGAAACTGACTAGCAGAGGGGTGAGTGGGGCTAAAACTGCTGCTACAGTCGGTACCTGTACATAGTAGAGCTGTAAGGTAGGGGCTTCTAATAATACTGCATAACAACAACCTAGCAACACCATAGCAACCACCTGGGATACTAAAACAATGGCCTGGGAACACCCCAGAAACAACCCAGATTACCATAACAGTGCTAAAGCAGTACCTAAGACTGCCTAGGATATCATAACGAATTCATTCTCAAACTTTCGCCTTCGAGTTTCTGTTGCTGTAGTAAAGGGAGAGGTAAAAGAAGGTATGGTTAAATTTGGAAAAACATCTCGCGCTCATGCAGATTAGACCTGATGAGAAATGGCCACAGCTGTGGTCAGCCATAACCCTCAGTCCGTTACACACCAGTAAAGCTTGTGCATTCACACTGCGCTGCGTATGATACTGCTGTTCACTCTGAGAGTAAAATTATGCAGGTATTCAAAGCGGCGATGCGCTGTGGTGCGACGACTGGCTGTGGCTCTATCTCTTCTCCCTGGCCAGCGATAACCAGCTCAACTGGATTGTGGGTCAGAGTGATTACTCGGAGCTGTCAGCTGTACACAGTCCGGCCTATCTGGCCTGATAACCCCAGTGACACGAGCAACACTCCAAATCCTCTTAAGACACTACAAGCTTTCTGCTTTATCACCGAAGGCACGGAAACGCCGCTCCTTGTCCAACAGGAAAGGGCCATCAGTTTGAAAATGGGCGTCACTCTGTGACACAACAGGGTGGATAAAAAAAAAATTCCAATAGCTCATTTAAATTACAGTCATGACATCAACAGGAAGCAAGCGTTTATGTTGTAGCGTAGACACAGAAGAAGAACCAGACAATGCCATTTTTCTGCTCATGGAAAATGCTCTTATACTGAACAAAACAGAAATGGCCAGTATGGACACCAGCCCTGGTCACACTGTCTCTTACACTTTCATCTCTTTCGCCATCTTCCAAGAGCAAGACAGCTGGCTGAACTCATCGAGGAGGAGGCAGGTGTGCTGCTCGGTATCCCGTTCTGCTGGGCACTGTTTTCTTCACCATCCGCCGTTGAGTTTGTTCATCTGCACTCAATTTCTTCAAGCTTGATTGCAAAGTCCCACTTCTGACACCATTGTAGCAGCAGCACAGTAGAAGAACCAGAGAAAAAGTCCTTCTACTGAACAAAGCAGAAAAGGCCAATAGCTCACAGCAGGAATCCCAGGGAGGGTCACCTCTAGCCATACAGCAACCACTTACAGTAAACGCTAAACCCACACAAATGAACGCACAGGAGAAAACACATCTTAAACTAACAAACCACATTAACAAACGTCCTTTTTAACATGCAGGTGCAGCTTTGCATGCCACACCCCTTGAGGTCCTCTTGAAATGTGGAGCCTGTGGCAGATGCCACACTATCATTCAGGAGATCTAATGACATCCAGAGATAAAATGACTGGCAAAAGCTTTTTATCTTAAAGGTGAGATAATCATGACAATGATTAGTTGCTTTCTCATTCTTGATTTCTTGCTGCTGCTGTTCATCTTCACATGACTCACGGAAACTGATACACTGCTAAACCAAAAGCAGTAAGAAACTCTGTAGAGTTGCCTGTTGTGTCAGTCAGTACCAGATTCACACCATCATGCTTAATTCGATACACTAATCTCTCCAGGCTGATGTCAGCATCTTTTTCTAATTACAGTTCCACCTTAAACTGTGCCATATTCACCCACATGGGTCTGAATCTAACTGCTGCATCATTTATGATGGAACTTGAATTGAGAATAAGAAACATCTTCGTCTAATCTCTTTCCACTATAAGAGATTCAGCCCTGCTGAAAAGTACCATTAGAAACCATTAGGATTAAAACCAAGCAACAGAAACATTTGATGGTTCTGTGGGTTTTTTCAGCAGGGAATTGCAGCCAGCAGTCCGGGGCTCTGGCTTAACCCCTGGTTGAGGTGGTGGCTGCTGGTTTAATTACTATGTATATGCATATGTGTAGGTTTATAATACAGTAACAGGTCCAAAGCGCTACCGGCCCACCAGGAAATTCTCCCGACCCTCCTAGCTATCCACTCTGGCATTGTAGAATGACATAAAATTGGAAATAATCAGGTGATTGTTGTGAACTTTGATCAAAAAGACACTTTGCACCACCACAGTAATCTGTATCAGTCAGGAGAAACTCACACCGCGTGGTTGTGTGTTCAGCAAACAAGTTTTTCACAGCAAAAGTCACTGGCCTTTCGGTCTCATCCCATGGAAAACAAATTTATAGTCAGCAATTGTTTGGACTTTACAGGGCGTTCAAAGGCCTGTCCCAAAGATCGATCTGACCGCTAAAGGCTTCGCATCCGATGCGACACAGTTTGAAGTTGCACGCTTCATATTCAGAGCAGCGTCTCTGCTTTGCATCCTTTTCACCGACTAAACAGTTGTTGATTCAGATTTGATATTGGCGCAAGGAAAAATATTCATAACCATGACGTGGGCCGGCCGGCCTCGCTGTCACTAAATCAATGAAAACAAATCACAAAGAGTGCATGGTGATTATTTGGGAGAGGGCGAATATTAATGACCGCGTTCGGATCAATGAGAGGGCTGAATAAGTTGTGTCTTCTCTGTTTGGCATCGTAATACAGCAGTAGGAAGGCCCCTCGCCCACTGGTGATCACTGCAGTAAAAACCTTCTGTGTCTACCTTCCTTGGAAGTGAACGATTTAATTAACACCAGCCGAAGAGTGGCATTAAAGTGGAATGCAAAATCAAATGGAGGTAAGGAGACACCGTGTCTAATGATTCCACAGGAAAACAGTCTGTAACGGCTCTGTGAAGAAACAAACTCAAAAGCTCCAGCCAACCCGTCTAAAAACAAGACATTACTATGGAAACCTTTTGAATGGGGAGGTAAACGGCATTTTGGCGAGAGACAGATCCCTGGTTTCATTATTTGATAAGCATACTCTTAATGAAAATATCAGCCGCGAGCCACACGAGCTCACACTTGAGCTGGAGTCCTCGGAGGCCAGAGGAGGAAGGGGGGTAGAGAGCGTTAACAGCACAATCCACTTCATTAAAGAAGCCCCAAATTGGGCGGCTTAATGAATGTCATTTCACGTAGACGACCGGCAGCGACGGCTCATGTACTCGAAAAACAACAATCCCGGCTGCTCTCATCCTGATAAGTGGGAGAAGTCAGACAGGTGCTTTTCTCACAGAGACGATGACTTTATTTTCAGCAGCCGACTGCAAATCTCAGAGACATTGTTTGTAGAAAGTCTCTGGACGGCACTGGCAGAAAACGTTAAGAGGTGTCAGATAACAATTTATTGCATTTGTGTAGTTGTGCCCTCCCCAGCCACTTCAGCAGACACCCCTCCACCTGCGGTTAGAGATTGTAGTCCATCTGCTGATGCACAGTTTGTGTCCACTATCATCAAACTCAGGGCTCTCAATCCTGTCCACCTGGGAGGTAATCAGGAGAGCCGGGACAATTCTCAGTTGGGCCAGTAGCGCTTTGGGCCGGTTACTGTGAGCTGATGTATGAACTCATGCACAGAAGCACAGACAAACTAGAAAATGTTGCATCCATGTTTAGATCTGTACTGCCAAAGGAAGCTTCTTATTCTCACGTCCTGTTCCACCTTAAATGATGTAGCAGTTACCTTCCAAGGCCTGTACAGGCACTAGTGTGTAACTGCTGCAGTGTTTAAGGTGGAACAGGACATTACAATAAGCAGCTAACATCAGCCTGCGAGAGATAAACGTATCAAATTCAGGATGACATTGGCTTTTTTGCATTATTGATGTATCAGTTTTCATACATGAATCACATGAAGGTGGACGCAGCAGAACCGCCTCGAGCCGAAATGGCATTGAGAAGAAAAGAATGGAAAACTACTGAAGGATGACGACATATCACTGAGCAGGAAACCCTGACCGTAACTTACTTAGCTAGTCTAGTTTGTCACATATTGACTGTCAAACACAATGACTCTTCATTTGATCAGTAGCCAGAGATTTTACTCTTAATTTTAAGAGTGAGGCATGAAGATGAAAATGGGCAGATTTTAGAAAACATTATTTTGCACACAAGCAATGAGCAGTGAGAGTTACGTGTGGATGTTTTGTATTGACAATGTTTACCGTTGGAAAATAAATGACATTTCTTTGTGAAGTCTGTTTGTGATGACACCGTGCCGTCTGTGACCCACTACAGACCACCAAATGATGCTTTCTGGTCCACTTGTGGTTCAAGGCCAAGTGCTGGAGAAATCCCGATCCAGCCTTTTACCAGTGGTCCGTGTCTGACTCCAGAGCTGCTCGTGGCTGGGTATTTTTGGGTGGTGGACAGTTCGCTCCCGACCTAGCAGCACCACTACTACCACGTCAGTGTCACTGCCGTGCTGAGAATGGACCACCACCCATAGCAGCCCCATAGTCAGAAACTGACCAATGATGAATGACCACAGTTGAGCTTCCTGCTAAACAGTGCTGTCCAAACCTCACCTGCATGAACTGACCCTCCTGATGCTGCTGCTGCGCAGACTCAAACTGTTTAATCAGAGCTGTTGTTTCACCTGGTTTTCCCCCTTTTAATATACTTTATATTCCCCCTTCAATTAATATTAAAACCTTATTCTCTGCTTCTCTG
>NC_051216.1:48576798-48579298 GCF_015220715.1 Pygocentrus nattereri
CACCAGCTCTCGCGTCTCACTGTCGCGCCTGCGCTGTTACATTTAACATTCGCTCATCCTGCAGGAGCTTTAGAGCAGCGTTTCAGAACATATCTAAGAACTCCTCTTCAGAACAGAGCTGAAATATATGAAGCTGAAATCAGTCAAATTAAACACCAAATAAAGGAGCGCCCGGCATTAGTCCCGCATGCTACTGTGCATTAAGGACAAATGGGAGAGACGCAGGAATTCCACCAGTAATTCACACATTTATTGCATTCATACACACAAAATTCCTAAAATACACGATTTTAAGATTTTGTTTGCCGTCACTGTGCAAAACAGAAACAAGCGTCTAAATGTTTTAGATTTTTATTTTTCTGCATAATGTGAAGTGAGCAGTGGCCCCAAACACTGGGGGGCAATTTCATGATCAAAGGACCAATAGAAATGCTCAAAACCGCTTAGAGTGAAATCTCTTTGCATTAAAGATTAACAGCGTTTTTGGAGGCTCTTGTTTTTGGACACTGAGCAGCGTCCTGCTCTCTGCTCTGCTATACGTATGAGAGGTGGGTGGGGAGAACATTGTTGAAGATTGTTATGAAGCCTTTTTCAGTTTTAACCCTCTACTGCATGATGTTGCCTCAGGGCAGCAAACCCATTTTCCTCACTTTACAATAAAATTATACATATTTAACAACAATAACAGCGTCAACAACAAAGGGCAGAGTTTGGGTAAGTCAAGAAAAAGCCTGTACTTGGTCAAAGTGTCTCTCTGTGGACACTTTTAAACCTTTATAAAATTCATTTTTTGTTAAGAGATTTTGCAGAAATGAGTTTGTTGTCTAGAAGCAACACTGTGACTCTTATTTAACCTGGGCTCACCACTTCAGGGTGAAGTGGATCTACATCATTTCTTCCCATCGTTGCACAAAGTAGCCTGAAGGCCACGTACACCAAAAGCACCACTGCACACATTATTATTATTATTAAAAATGTTTTTGGATTAAGCTTTTAAAACTAATTTGACTAATATGTTTGTCAGAAATAGATTCATATGTCATATAAAATTCAGCATTTATTTGTCATATATGAACATTTATGTGAAATTTATGCCAACTTGGGTTAAATTTTCAAACATGAGACGTAAATTTAATATTCTGAATATCTCACACCGATTTTCAGACTTTGGGACACATTCGTTTCAAATCAAGGGGATCCAACTGTTCACCATGTGGCCATGAGGGACAGGGATGCAGCCTCACCTCCAGCCCTAAAACACAGGGGCGTGGTTAAAATAAGATTTAATAATCGGGTCCATTTTCTGCAAGAAAAGTGAATATATGTATATGAATATATTAAACGACGTCGTAATGCGTGCAGTACAGGGTTAATCTCTCGTTTCAGGCCAGTGTCCTTCCCCTTTTTTAATCTCAGCAGTTTAAACTCCTGCGCTGCGATTTACTTCAGCAAACTTCCAGATAGGATTCAGGGAAGAGCCTGAAACCTCCTGCGTTCACCTGCTCCTCTCCAAACCTGCTCACATTCAGCTCGGCGTGCCTTTTGGGCCTCGATCGGCGGGACAAAAGAAACTGCTTACGCCGTGAAAAAGGTAGAATAGGACGTCGTCCGTCTCAAACGGATGTGATTACATTTCAAATCGTCAGTTTGGCCAACAAAACCGCCTTTTGGCGCTCACTGACACTTTTCCTTGTTATCAGTACTTGTTGCATTATTCCCTCATTCGGCTGATCACTATAGCGTTTGTATGAAGCAGGAGCGCTCCATCATACGTCTCCTGAACACGGCCGAACCCATTCGCGCGCGTTATTCACCGCCTGGCGTTGTGCTGACGGGCTCGGATTGTGTTTTTTATGTCCTCAGGATTAACTTCATTGTACGGCCGGGCAGGTTTTCCTTTCTCTCCTCCGTCTATTTACTGAAAGCTCCATCAGCGACAGCAGCGATGAGATAAATGTGGAGCCGGCCTGCGCCGAGGGCCGCTGGCAGGAGAGGAGCGATCCGTCTGCGAGGCTCATTGTGTAAACTTTGTTGGCTTTCCATGACGGCTGTGCTTATCGGGGAGGAGCGGAGGGAGGAAACGCGGCTGACTGTGATGTAGATTGCGTCTGGAGCGTCCCCCCGTTGTGGAGCCCGCGAGGCCGCTCTCGAGCTGTCGGCGCCTCTCGAGAGCCACGTCGCTACATCTGCTGCGAGCCGCCTCCCGGCCCGAGGCCTGGCCGCCTGCCCCGACGCCCGGCACAAAGTAATCACACATCACGGCGTTTAATCACCGCGACACGCACTCCGGAGAGCCCGGCGTGTCAATATCCGCGCGCTCTCATTAACTGTTTGGATTGCACATCCATACTGTCAGATAAACAGAGTGGAAAATTAAGATTAAAAATATGGTAATTTCATTTGAGTACAGGCGAGCGCCAGTCGGGCCGCGCCATTATGCTATTGATTACTCCGAATTCAATTTCTCCTTTCAACGTGGGCTAAACTTTAATCTATTCAC